>NC_064552.1:955310-1042810 GCF_023856365.1 Brienomyrus brachyistius | reverse complement strand
GCCAACACCCAGGAGGGCACGGGTATAAACGACAGCCAACACCCAGGAGGGCACGGGTATAAACGACAGCCAACACCCAGGAGGGTGCAGGTATAAACGACAGACTAACACTAAGGTGTTTCTGACACTTACGCAGGTTGTACTCCTGGACGTTGCTGATGTAGCTGTAGATGGAGGAGTAGCCGAAGAAGACCACCATTAGCACATCGCCACTGTCCAGCTCGACCACGTGGGCTGAGTGTCCCTCCACAGCGTACTGCTGGCCATGCACAAGCACATTTGGTGTCTGCAGAGACCAGGTGTGGCTCGGGATGTTCAGCACCCACAGTTCATCAGTCACGTTGCCCCCTCGTGCTTCAATCTTCCCGCCGAACATGTAGATGTCATCCTGTACATGGAGACAATGTGCAAAAGCAGAACAACATAAACAAGTTTCATGTGGTTCTAGCACGACAGGTCTAGTTCTCATTGTGTTTACATAAAATTAGTCGGTCTACACTGCTTCAGTGATTGCTTAGGGGAACTTTTTCAACCTCTAAAATACGGGGGGGGTCTGTGCCCTTTTGAACAGTGTATGAAGGTCACGTAAATCATCTTGGATGCACATGATCAACATGGGCTTAAAAAAGAAACTGTACAGTGCTTCTAAGAACAGCACATGGACCTACTGCTCCTCTACTGCTCCTCTACTGCTCACCGCTGATCCTCATTCAATGTCTCTCTTTCAAAAAGACCCAGCAGACAAACATGGGCTCATCAGGTCATGAACGCTTACAGATCCAGCTGGTGCCAATCGAGTCTGTCGCTGGTCCCACAGTCACTTGGCTCACGCTCCTCTCACACACCGCTCCTCTCCCTTCTCCAGAACCACTGAGTGTCATGGGCTTGTTCCGGACAGATTAACACTGACATTGCAACATTAACAGTGACACTGCCAACCATCAGCAGAAACATGACCCAAACAACAGCGACACTCTGCTAAAAAGCAAGGCACAATGTACCAGGGCCCTGATGGGAGCGTTTTTATACTTTATTTTATATATTTAAATAATTATAGGTACTTAACAAATAGGTGGATAAAACTCATTATTTTCGCCGTTACTTTGTTTCTCTACAAAGAATTTTGAATGCTGGAATTATATCGGTAATGTAAAATGCCCAAGGACCCATTCTCATTAACCAGTTAATTACAGGTGCAATTAAACAAGCAGCATCAGCACAGGCATGGCAGTGAAAAGCATTTACAGGACGCGGTCTCGATCCCCAGGGCGCGTGGGGAGTCATGGGATCCCGAGACCGAAGACTAACCTACAAACACGGACTTACCAATGAAACATTTCTGTGAGAAAAACGCCGCTGTCCCTACTGACACAAACGCAACGAACGCAGAAGCCGAGCTTCATTTCAGGGGAACACAAACACAGAAAAGGGCGAAAGCATCGATATCCTCACCTTAAAACCTGTCTTTCTGCGTAGCGGTGCGTGTAACATTACATGTAAGAGTACGCACACGCGTGTTACGCACCTGGTAGAGGGCGAGCGAGTGGCCGTATCTCTGCAGGGGCGCAGTGTGCATGGGCACCACGTTCCAGATGCTGCTCTCCAGGTTGTAGCTGAGAGACGAAAGACGAAACGCAGGTGACACATAAACACAGAGACAGCCATGGATGTGGGGGTGGGTGGAGCGGAGACTCACTTCAGCACCATCTGGAAGGAGCTGTAGTTGAAGCTGTAGCCTCCAATGACCCACATGAGGTGGCCCTGCACCACAGCCTTGTGGGAGGCCCGGCCCACAGATGGGCTGAAGGGCTTCACGTTGGGCAGAAACCAATAGGACTCTGTGGATGGAACCATCAGGGAGCAGTCTGGGCCTGCGGGGGTCAAAGAGGGCAGCGTTAGGGCGGCAGACTGCATGGCGCCCTCTGTGAAAGACTGCAGGACAGATTGATGGCTTCCCTCCTGATGTCAGTGTGAGAGGTGCCAGGGCTGTGAGGGTCACATGATCTGCTCACCCGGACGGGGCACGAGCCACACTGGCTGTAGCCTGAGGCACTCCTGCACAAGCAGGGCTGATCACCATATTGTATAAAAGGACAGCATGGAGGACATCCTGATACAAACCTCACTGATGTGGTCCGCAGTGCTAATGGGTCTGCCCCCTGGTGCCGAATATGCGAACAGCACCTGACATTCTCAAAGAAGCTGACATGCCCCAGAATCAGTATAGACAGACAGCAAATGTCGGACAGCTACTACAGCTGCACCTAACTGCTATAGAACGCATTTTCAGTACTTTAAATAGTTCGCTAGTGTCTACATGGGAAAATATGTGCACTTGGTTTAGTCCAAAAACGGCCAGAAGTGGTTATACTGGCCCATTTACAACACTGGTATTTGGCCATAGAATAAAACAGGCCGGTTTCCCTTTTTGTTGGGCTCATTAATATGCTGATGAGCTCTACCCGGATTGGCTGGTTTATAATGAGGTTTTGCGATGACTCACACAGAACCAGCATCTCAGTGATGCGCTACGTAACGTTTCGGTGAATGATGGACCGCGTATACGACGGTGTTACCATAAGATTATAACACAGCCGAATAATTCCTATCGCCTAGTGATGTCATAGCGCGATGCTTTGCTCATGTGTTTGTGGTGATGCTGGTGTAAAGCAGCCTGTACAAGCATATCGCTGACAATTACGCAGCACATAACACATGATAATGATAATAAGCAGCTCTGCACTTCTTACTTCGCCAAGTAACTGTAGCACTGCAGCCTAGGGACAATGCTGGCATGATCATAGCTTCATGGAGGCAACAACGGTGTTTGAGATTCACAGCATGTGCTTCACGTGAAGCGACGCGTACACAGTGCAAGCAGGGCATTGACTATACCTGCATGTGTAGTTTACATCTTTCTGGAGGACTAAAGGTCATGTCCACCAGGGGGCAGTGCGAGAAAAACATATTTGTATGAAATGATGTACACTAGCTGCCACCACAGCGACTGAGTTGCTAAATTTTTTAATACTGCTGCCGCATTCTGTGTATTGTAACCACTGCTCCACATTGTACTTCGCTCTGCCATTTATCACTTTACTACCCCATGTTGAATGTTGCATTGTATGTTGATAGATATAGTATAGTATAGTATAGTATAGTATAGTATAGTATAGTATAGTAGTATAGTAGTTAGTATTTTGTAATTAGGCCGCACAACACTGGGAAATATTTATTTCTGCAATAAGTATTGCAGTATTTGCAAAGAAAAAAAGTTAAAAATAAATCAAATTCCCAAAAACACGTCTATTCATGAGTGATTTGAACAGCGAGGATGAAAATGATCAGGATTGGCTTGAAGAGCGCATGCAGAACTCATGCAAAAATAGCGGCAGTAAACTTTAAACTAATGTTTGATGCATATTAGATCATCCAGAAAAGGAGCCGTCAGTAAAACTGCACAGCTTGATAGGTTTTGTTTCCTAGCGAAACGTAAACCCCACGCTCTCGGCGGATTTTATAACGAATAAGATTTATAAATACCGGAAGTGTAATGAAAAATAACATTGCTTGTCAAAGTAGGCAAGTCAGAATTTCAAGTTAGAGTTTCACTGCACTTCGTACACGATACTGCTTCCTTAGAAACTCGCCATTAAATTTTGAAGACGCTGCACACAGAGGGACACCACAGTGCTCGCAATATTTTCTCTCTTGCCTCTGAAAATATACAGTTCTTCTGTCCATCCATTCTTTAATACTAACTGCCGTATACAAACACATAGTCCCGTAATAAAAGGTGACCATACTGCCATCCCAATTTTTGGTGGTACTGCACCTCGCGGACGCGCTGTGTTAATTCCGCCCGTAGGTGCACCTCCGTAGGTACATCAGCTCAGTGTCAGATCCTTGTACCCAACTCCCTGTTCAACTATGCTGAGGTAAAGTCAGATTTTCACTCTATGGCACTTTTAACCCTCATCAAAAATTAACAGTAAACCCAGCAGAAAGGTCACCATTAGCATTACTGGGCATACTGGGTAAAAATGGAGTTGATGGCCTGTAGGTGGCAGCAGTGGACCACACACCAGCTATGCCTGGTGCCCTTCAGGAGACACAATCCGGCAGGTCAGTTCCTCATGCTATGGGTAGCATTTGCCCAGTTAGCATTTAAATTAGCACACTAGCATGGGTCAAATAAGAAAAAAGAAGTAGATAAGATAGACTGACCAGCAGAGTCAGAGAGACAGACAGATAGAGGCAGGGCCAGAGACAGGGCCAGAGACAGACAGGCACTGAGGCAGAGAGCCCACCTTGCCAGGAGTCATTGCAGACACACAGCTTCTCGCCAGTGAGGTCGCAGTAGCCGTGGTCAGGGCTGCCGCAGTTGCTCCTGCAGTAGGGGATGTCGCAGGACTCGCCTTTCCAGTAGTCGTCACACTCGCAGTACACGCGGCTGGCGATGGAGTTGCCTGTGGAGCACTTTCCGTGGCCAGAGCAGTTGTTAGGGCAGGAGTTGATTCTGCCAGGGTGACAGACACAGCAGCCGGTGTGAAAAGGAGAGTGGCGTGTTATTGCGACTGCCCGCCTTGCAGGAACACCGACAGCACGCCCATGCAGGAACACCCGACAGCTCGCCCATGCAAGAACACCCGACAGCTCGCCCATGCAAGAACACCCGACAGCTCGCCCATGCAGGAACACCCGACAGCTCGCCCATGCAGGAACACCCGACAGCACGCCCATGCAGGAACACCCGACAGCACGCCCATGCAGGAACACCGACAGCACGCCCATGCAGGAACACCCGACAGCTCGCCCATGCAGGAACACCCGACAGCACACCCATGCAGGAACACCCGACAGCACGCCCATGCAGGAACACCGACAGCACGCCCATGCAGGAACACCGACAGCACGCCCATGCAGGAACACCCGACAGCACGCCCATGCAGGAGCACCGACAGCACGCCCATGCAGGAACACCCGACAGCACGCCCATGCAGGAACACCGACAGCACGCCCATGCAGGAACACCCGACAGCACGCCCATGCAGGAACACCGACAGCACGCCCATGCAGAAAGGTCTGACATGAAAGACTCGCCCCCTAAACGCCCATATAGTTCAAGTCTCTTTACTTCATTTTTGTTCGACATGAAAAACATATGACAGGTGGTTTTGAGTATTTCTGATTGTGATGATCAGATTGTTTTACAATAGTTATGGAGTGTGTGACAGGTATAACGACACCAACAACCAACTCATGCCACGATGGAATTTGTGTAATAGTGGTGCATTATAACTGTTAATTATGCAAGAAAACAAGTGTTTAGGCTGCGTCACAAGACGAGATTGAAACTGATGATTAATTAAATGAATGAATGAATCAATCAATCAATGCTTTTGATATTGCACAGGGTACAATGAAATCGAACAACAACAAACAGAATATAGAATATAAACAAGAATAAACCGCAAATAGAATATTAAATAAAAATAAATATGAATGCTCATAATCACAAGACAATATTTTATCAATATATCGCCCCGCCCTAGGCCCACACGCCCCAAATCATCAAATCACCATTGTTATTTATACGCCTTAAAATCCACAGAAATAAATAAATGTGTCAGTATCCCAGGCTGGAACATCCAGGGGAAGCTTTTCACTGGCACACTGAAGTTCTGCTGCCAGAAAGCGTTACTTAGGTGCTCTGCTCCTGGGCCTGCAGATCCAGGGACGTCTTTTACTGTAACACATACATTACTGCACTGATATTCCATCCGATCGGATCTCTTCTGTACAGGTCAGAACAAGCCTTCCTCTATTATTATGGCCAGGCAGGCAGCATTTTACACAAAGCAAAGCAGTAAGTCCAAACACCACATGGATGGTCACCACTGTCAAGTGGATCCCAGAACCCCCATCCTACCCAAATTGGTATATTGGCATATGTAGGCTGTAGACCAGGGGTCTCTAACTCCGGTTCAGGAGAGCTACTATCCAGTAGGTTTTCTATCCTACCCGGCTTCTGATGAGCCACACCTGTTCCTGGTGTTTACCTGAGAGCAGGTGTGGTTCGTCAGAAGACAGGTAGGATAGAAAACCTACTGGACGGTAGCTCTCCAGGACCGGAGTTGGAGACCCCTGCTGTAGACGTTTAATAAGGGAACCTCTCATATCCCCGTGGGTCTCGCCCTCCTGCAGTCACTCGTTTATGCTTATCTGACCTCTTTCTGACCTCTGTCTTTCTCAGATGACGAGAGCCGCATGTGACACACCGAGATGAACAGCATAGTCTCCCAAGAACTAAATCCCCGCTGATATTTAGCACAGTGACATGCAACCCTCCATCTCACAAACAATGGCTTTCCACGTTCATTAATAAACAGACACCACACGAGGGCGCCAGTGCGCAAGCTGAGGAGACCAAAACATGCTGCGGCAAAACAAAGCCGCATCACCTGCACAAGAGCACAGGCCACCGCCGCCCCGCCAGCGTGGCACAGCGGCATCACCGACATGCAGAACTGACCGGAGAGCCAGGTACTCACGAGTAGAAGATGTTGAAACCTGTGAGGTTGTATGCCGCGTCACTGAAGAAGTGCAAGAGCGCGTACCCAGACATGGTGACCACCTCTGGTACTGTCTCGTTCCCTCGAACCTCTGGGACGATGAGGCCACTGCAGGGATGGGGGCAAAAGGTCATTCACCCAACCTGACGCGAGCCATGAAGCCACTGATTGCCTACTGGCATGAGGCTTGTAGCCACTGTTACATTAGAAACACTCCCAGCAGCGATGCAGTAAAGGCAGGCAAACACCATTTCTGATACATTTTCCAATAGACCAGAACATTTCTGAGGTCTTTTGATGTGCAAAGCCTGAAAAGTGTGCATACACACACACACACACACACACACACACACATACACACGGCAACAGTACCTCTGCTTTTTCTGAGCAGTCAGACACTCTCCCACTCGCTGTGCTAAAAATAAACGATGAAGCTCTCTGTGAACGGGCCAGCAGAGAAGAAAGAACAGCCTTATCTGCTGGAGGTGGAGGTCATGAGCCAACAGCAGCACACAGAAGGGGACAGGTGAAGGGATGGAGCCCACTGCACGCGCGCACACATACGCGCACACACACACACACACACACACACACACACACACACACACACACACACACACACACACTCTGACCTCATACCCACACCTCACAGATGGTACTGCACAGGCTGCCAAACACAGGCTGTACCACAGAGAAGAGCTGCTAACTCACACCCAGCCAAACACAGGCTGTACCAGAGAGAAGAGCCGCTAACTCACAGTCTGCCAAACACAGTCTGTACCAGAGAGAGAAGCCGCTAACTCACAGCCTGCCAAACACAGGCTGTACCACAGAGAGGAGCCGCTAACTCACACCCAGCCAAACACAGGCTGTGCCACAGTGAGGAGCCGCTAACACACAGCCTGCCTAACACAGGCAGTACCAGAGAGAAGAGCCGCTAACTCTCAGCCTGCCAAACACAGGCTGTGCCACAGGGAGGAGTCGCTAACTCACAGCCTGCCAAACACAGGCTGTGCGACAGGGAGGAGCCGCTAACTCACAGCCTGCCAAACACAGGCTGTACCAGAGAGAGGAGCTGCTAACTCACAACCTGCCAAACACAGGCTGTGCCACAGGGAGGAGTCGCTAACTCACAGCCTGCCAAACACAGGCTGTGCGACAGGGAGGAGCCGCTAACTCACAGCCTGCCAAACACAGGCTGTACCAGAGAGGAGCTGCTAACTCACAACCTGCCAAACACAGGCGGTACCAGAGAGAGGAGCCGCTAACTCACACCCAGCCAAACACAGGCATTACCAGAGAGAGGAGCTGCTAACTCACAGCATGCCAAACACAGGCAGTACCAGAGGGAGGAACTGCTAACTCACAGCCAGCCAAACACAGGCTGTCACAGAGAGGAACTGCTAACTCACAGCCTGCCAAACACAGGCTGTGTCACAGAGAGGAACTGCTAACTCACAGCCAGCGAAAGACAGGTTGTACCACAGGGAGGAGCCGCTAACTCACAGCCTGCCAAACACAGGCGGTACCAGAGAGAGGAGCCTCTAACTCACACCCAGCCAAACACAGGCAGTACCAGAGAGAGGAGCCGCTAACTCACACCCAGCCAAACACAGGCATTACCAGAGAGAGGAGCTGCTAACTCACAGCATGCCAAACACAGGCTGTACCAGAGAGAGGAGCCGCTAACTCACAACCTGCCAAACACAGGCGGTACCAGAGAGAGGAGCCGCTAACTCACAGCCAGCCAAACACAGGCTGTGTCACAGAGAGGAACTGCTAACTCACAGCCAGCCAAACACAGGCTGTCACAGAGAGGAACTGCTAACTCACAGCCTGCCAAACACAGGCTGTGTCACAGAGAGGAACTGCTAACTCACAGCCAGCGAAAGACAGGTTGTACCACAGGGAGGAGCCGCTAACTCACAGCCTGCCAAACACAGGCGGTACCAGAGAGAGGAGCCGCTAACTCACACCCAGCCAAACACAGGCATTACCAGAGAGAGGAGCTGCTAACTCACAGCCTGCCAAACACAGGCATTACCAGAGAGAGGAGCTGCTAACTCACAGCATGCCAAACACAGGCAGTACCAGAGGGAGGAGCCGCTAACTCACACCCAGCCAAACACAGGCATTACCAGAGAGAGGAGCCGCTAACTCACAGCATGCCAAACACAGGCAGTACCAGAGAGAGGAGCCACTAACTCTCAGCCTGCCAAACACAGGCAGTACCAGAGAGAGGAGCTGCTAACTCTCAGCCTGCCGAACACAGGCTGTACCACAGAGAGGAATCACTAACTCTCAGCCTGCCAAACACAGGCAGTACCAGAGAGAGGAGCCGCTAACTCTCAGCCTGCCAAACACAGGCTTACCACAGAGAGGAGTCACTAACTCTCAGCCTGCCAAACACAGGCAGTACCAGAGAGAGGAGCCGCTAACTCTCAGCCTGCCAAACACAGGCTGTACCAGAGAGAGGAGCCGCTAACTCACAACCTGCCAAACACAGGCGGTACCAGAGAGAGGAGCCGCTAACTCACAGCCAGCCAAACACAGGCTGTGTCACAGAGAGGAACTGCTAACTCACAGCCAGCCAAACACAGGCTGTCACAGAGAGGAACTGCTAACTCACAGCCTGCCAAACACAGGCTGTGTCACAGAGAGGAACTGCTAACTCACAGCCAGCAAAAGACAGGTTGTACCACAGGGAGGAGCCGCTAACTCACAGCCTGCCAAACACAGGCGGTACCAGAGAGAGGAGCCGCTAACTCACACCCAGCCAAACACAGGCGGTACCAGAGAGAGGAGCCGCTAACTCACACCCAGCCAAACACAGGCATTACCAGAGAGAGGAGCTGCTAACTCACAGCATGCCAAACACAGGCAGTACCAGAGAGAGGAGCCACTAACTCTCAGCCTGCCAAACACAGGCAGTACCAGAGAGAGGAGCCGCTAACTCTCAGCCTGCCAAACACAGGAAGTACCAGAGAGAGGAGCCGCTAACTCTCAGCCTGCCAAACACAGGAAGTATCAGAGAGAGGAGCCGCTAATTCTCAGCCTGCCAAACACAGGCAGTACCAGAGAGAGGAGCCGCTAACTCTCAGCCTGCCAAACACAGGCTGTACCACAGAGAGGAGCCGCTAACTCTCAGCCTGCCAAACACAGGCAGTACCAGAGAGAGGAGCCGCTAACTCACAACCCGCCAAACACAGGCTGTGCCACAGGGAGGAGCCGCTAACTCTCAGCCTGTCAAACACAGGCGGTACCAGAGAGAGGAGCCGCTAACTCACACCCAGCCAAACACAGGCAGTACCAGAGAGAGGAGCCGCTAACTCTCAGCCTGCCAAACACAGGCAGTACCAGAGAGAGGAGCCGCTAATGCAGGAGCACTCACCTGAAAACAGCAATCAGGGGGGCATACACAGAGTCTCCATCGTAGACGTACATGTGGTCCCAGCTGCATTCCGTTGCAAAATGATTAAATCGCAACCTCAGGACAGTGTTTGGGCTGTGGGAATAAGAACAACATTAACGGCAGAGCACAGTTTATAACCCGTGGGACTATTTGTCCATCTGTCATCACTCCCACCTCCTTCCTGGCAGTCATGCTCAGTGTGGTTACAATTTCAGACAGGTGTGCACCCAAACACACTGAAAGATTACATTCATATGCCTGGCTGTCTACCTAAAACCGGCAAAGCAGGTCCCAGAGCTCTGTAGGCAGGATTGTCTGTTAAAACAAGATGTCAATCTCTAACTAAAAGAGGTGTTATGACTATTTGCCAGTAGAGGGCAGTAGTGGACAGCCAGACTACATCCGGCTAGCATGCTGTTCTCTATGGGAACAAAGTACTCACTATCCTTCGATGAGCCAAGTGCATTTTGTCTTGTACTTGTAGTTGATGGGTCCATCTGTGAGGGACCCCGATGGTTCTGTTAACCTGAAACACAGAGAAATTACCAGTATATGACTGGAGGAGACACACTGTTATGGTCAGCAGGCAATTGTCTCTAGCAAAATAGAGTCAGAATATTGCAAGAATCAGTCTCACAGACGTTTCCAAGGACACTCAGTACCACACAGGCTCATGAGGCACCCGGGGAATCCGCGCAAGGACCAGGTTGTCATGGCAACATAAGACAGACATGCTGTACCGTTACAGGGTCATGGGTGGATCCATATATATAACAACAGGAGCGATCTGAAGCACAGATTGCAAAGGGAACTCGTACGCTCCCTGACAGCGCACGGAAACACAAGACGCTGGATACAAATATCAGGCAGGTTGTACTTGGTCAGCGAGCACCCAACCCTGCAGACATGGAGACAGGCACGTGTGCCCACGCCCTGGCCCTCAGCCCAGGCGAGCCGCATCAGTCCAGCACAGCTCAGCTTCACATGAAGGTTGGCATCTTAGCGGCCCCATGCTGAGCAGAAGAGCACACTGAAGCCATTAAATCACCAATGAGAACTGGCACGTTCATCAGTCTCACTGTTATGCAGATAAACTGGGTCAATTACCACCTTTAGCACAAACCAAGCGACACAGAGACATAACGGCCGATTCTGCTACCTTTAGCATAGTGGCAAAGGGCATTTCACAGAGTCAGGGGCCCACGGTAGATATGCACTCGCAAAGACCCTGGGCACCTGCAAGGCCCCACACACAACCCCAGTGTGTTAGATGCTATAAAGAGGCTCATTCCCTCACAGCCTTAATTACAGTGAGGTGGGACACTCAGCTCGCGTCTGCATGTGTCACTGACCACATTACGCTCAAACGACGCAAATGTGCCGCTCCAGTGCCAGCTGCTCTACAGACTGTTACATCTCTGGTTCTCATCATTTCCTTTAAACAACAGCATTCGCCAAGTGACTGGAACAAGCGGAACGTTAAAGCTGAGGGCGAACCACAGAGTGTCCCCAGAGAGGGTGGCAGGAGAACCTGACCACGAAGGACCTGCCAGGTCAGGAGCAAACACCTCCAACATCACTTAGGTTCACCTTGACCCTGAGGTGAGACCACAACACGAGACATGAGTCTGTCAGCAGATCCAGGGAAATTTGGAGAACAAACCCAAAGCCATTACTCTCAGAACCTAGAACAGCCAGTCATCAGCCAGGACGGCAGACAGCACAGAAGGCAGTGCGGGGCACTGGAGGGGGCTAGGGCGCAGCTGAGCTCTGGAGACTGTCAAGGGTGCAGTTTCCCATTTAATCTTCCCCAAAACGTAATAAATCACAAACTGAGGCTTTGTTTTCCACCTGGTTCTATGTATTCACTGTTTTAGGATTTCCAGTGTTTCTGGGCCATGTTGCAGGAAATGGGCCACAGTCTCTCTCTCTCTCTCTCTCTAGCAGCTGCTGATGTCACATTCATGCAGATCTGCTTCCGACTGACTTACCCCTGCTCTCACCTTGAACCCACTCCAGATCCCATATGGTTCACTGGTGGCAGCTTTCATGCCGTTACATCGGGCAGAAATGGTTTTGTGTAACATGAAAACTGTTTGCTCTTCTATTTTCATCAGTCAATAAAGTTTTATGTTGGACTTTCTTCGGCACTATATGCACGTCTTTGCCTACGTTCTCTACTTGGCTGCATGCAGATTCTAGAGACAAGCCGACGCTGTGATGTAATTGGGACTCTAAATATCACTCCTTACCGCCGAATGAAGACGCCCATGTTTGTGGCATGTTTGGAGATGACATCATCCACGAACGCTGCCATTACTCCGTTTGCCAGGGTGACGTCAGAAAGGGATGGGAGGCAAATGCACTCATACGGATTTGGAAGTCAAACTGCTCCTTTGTCATCACTCCCTAGTAGTCTGTGTTAAAGAGTGCAAAAGCTTCTCCATCTGGAATATTAAATGTCAAAGCCCTTCCTGACCTGCTGTCAATGGTAATCCCTAATTCCTGATGTCCTTGGAAAAAGGTGTCAGCTGGACATGCAGACTGCACCCTACACATTATCCAGTACAGCTCACCACTGCGGTCAGACACCACGGCCTTCAGGACTGAACTTCAGAAGCAGGGCCCTTCTTCTTGGCTCTGTTTCATATTACCTAATTCTGAAATTGAAGGAGATTACACCATTAAATGATCTCAGAGTGAAGAATAATGGATATGGAACCAAATCAGAATCAGTCTGTGCAAGATTTCACTGCCTTGTCTGTTTCATAGCTTGAGCTGGGTTGCAGTATGGTGTCACTGGGGTCTCACCCTTAGCCCCTTTGTCCTGAAGGAGAAGCAGTGTTTCAGAATGTGTTACAGGGATCTAGAGCTGGGTTGCAGTATGGTGTCACTACCTACTTGTATTAGCAGCTGACAGCTTCCTGTCATTACCATTAGTTCTATAGGATCCTTCTGTGTTGTTGCATGAAGGTGCATGTGGTTTTCAGGGGTCAAGGGAAGTTAAATGTCATGCAGTGTGTCCCACTCCCTGCTCTTTCCTGGTCGATCCTCATTGCGCCTCCCGCACCGTACATCCTGAAACAGTCCTGTTCACTCCCAAGCTGGCCTGCACCACAAGCCCCCGAGACCCTCTGGGGATGAAAGGCACAAACATACAGCTCCATCCTGCTAAAAGCACTTTGAAAGGGAACGATGGCCCCTCAAAGAGCCTCCTCATTAAGCAGGAGTGGCACCTGGCTGCCACCTCCTCAGGTGTGAGCAGACTGAGCTGATCAAAAGGCCCCCAGGTACTGAGAGCCCTAAACAGCCAATTATTCTGCAGGAGCTACTGCCAGACAAAGCATATCTGCTTAATGACTTATGTGCAGCCACTCTCACAAAAAAGGCACACGCCGCCGTCTCACCTCCGACACATCACACCTCCAAGGTTTCTGAGGCTGGGTCGCATCTCCCTGTGTGCCCCCCCCCCCCCGCCCCCCCCCAGCAATCCCAGGATCCCTTGGTGCTGGATCGGGGCAGTTCCAACTCAATACATTTCATCCCACACATACCACAGTCATCCAGCGATCTGGTGATCGTGCTGAAAAAGAACATCAATATCCAGAGAAGTTGCAGGTATCGGAAAGCTCACAGGTACCTTAGTACCTGGGAATCCAATGAGAGACAAACATTAATAAATACTGTGGATGCTGGATGAGTCATGAGCAGCAACATATGCATACATATCACAAATCGTCGTGGACATTTTCAAGGACCACAGAAGGCATATAATCCAACTGCAGAACCACAGATGCAGACATGCATGTTTCCACAATGACCACAAAAATCTAGTTTCAGAACCACGTCTCAAACATTCTGACAAAACATTTACTCAGGTTCCCCATTCCGCTCCCGCCTCAGTCTGTCCCCATTATGTTCACCCCTGTCTGTCCCCCTCCCCTGTCTGTCTGTCCCCATTCCCTCCCCTCCCCTGTCTGTCCCCCTCCCCTGTCTGTCCCCCTCCCCTGTCTGTCTGTCCCCATTCCCTCCCGTCTGTCTGTCCCCATTCCCTCCCCTCCCCTGTCTGTCCCCCTCCCCTGTCTGTCCCCCTCCCCTGTCTGTCCCCCTCCCCTGTCTGTCTGTCCCCATTCCCTCCCCTCCCCTGTCTGTCCCCCTCCCCTGTCTGTCCCCCTCCCCTGTCTGTCCCCCTCCCCTGTCTGTCTGTCCCCATTCCCTCCCCTCCCCTGTCTGTCCCCCTCCCCTGTCTGTCCCCCTCCCCTGTCTGTCCCCCTCCCCTGTCTGTCCCCCTCCCCTGTCTGTCTGTCCCCATTCCCTCCCCTCCCCTGTCTGTCCCCCTCCCCTGTCTGTCCCCCTCCCCTGTCTGTCCCCCTCCCCTGTCTGTCTGTCCCCGTTCCCTCCCCTCCCCCGTCTGTCCCCCTCCCCTCCCCTGTCTGTCCCCCTCCCCCGTCTGTCTGTCCCCGTTCCCTCCCGTCTGTCTGTCCCCATTCCCTCCCCTCCCCCGTCTGTCTGTCCCCGTTCCCTCCCGTCTGTCTGTCCCCATTCCCTCCCCTCCCCCGTCTGTCTGTCCCCGTTCCCTCCCCCGTCTGTCTGTCCCCGTTCCCTCCCCTGTCTGTCTGTCTGTCCCCATTCCCTCCCCCGTCTGTCTGTCCCCGTTCCCTCCCGTCTGTCTGTCCCCATTCCCTCCCCTCCCCCGTCTGTCTGTCCCCATTCCCTCCCCTGTCTGTCTGTCCCCATTCCCTCCCCTCCCCCGTCTGTCTGTCCCCATTCCCTCCCCTCCCCCGTCTGTCTGTCCCCATTCCCTCCCCTCCCCCGTCTGTCTGTCCCCATTCCCTCCCCTCCCCCGTCTGTCTGTCCCCGTTCCCTCCCCTGTCTGTCTGTCTGTCCCCATTCCCTCCCCCGTCTGTCTGTCCCCATTCCCTCCCCTCCCCCGTCTGTCTGTCCCCGTTCCCTCCCCCGTCTGTCTGTCCCCATTCCCTCCCCTCCCCCGTCTGTCTGTCCCCATTCCCTCCCCTCCCCCGTCTGTCTGTCCCCGTTCCCTCCCCTGTCTGTCTGTCTGTCCCCATTCCCTCCCCCGTCTGTCTGTCCCCATTCCCTCCCCTCCCCCGTCTGTCTGTCCCCGTTCCCTCCCGTCTGTCTGTCCCCATTCCCTCCCCTCCCCCGTCTGTCTGTCCCCGTTCCCTCCCCCGTCTGTCTGTCCCCGTTCCCTCCCCTGTCTGTCTGTCTGTCCCCATTCCCTCCCCCGTCTGTCTGTCCCCGTTCCCTCCCGTCTGTCTGTCCCCATTCCCTCCCCTCCCCCGTCTGTCTGTCCCCATTCCCTCCCCTGTCTGTCTGTCCCCATTCCCTCCCCTCCCCCGTCTGTCTGTCCCCATTCCCTCCCCTCCCCCGTCTGTCTGTCCCCATTCCCTCCCCTCCCCCGTCTGTCTGTCCCCATTCCCTCCCCTCCCCCGTCTGTCTGTCCCCGTTCCCTCCCCTGTCTGTCTGTCTGTCCCCATTCCCTCCCCCGTCTGTCTGTCCCCATTCCCTCCCCTCCCCCGTCTGTCTGTCCCCGTTCCCTCCCCCGTCTGTCTGTCCCCATTCCCTCCCCTCCCCCGTCTGTCTGTCCCCGTTCCCTCCCCCGTCTGTCTGTCCCCGTTCCCTCCCCTGTCTGTCTGTCTGTCCCCGTTCCCTCCCCTCCCCCGTCTGTCCCCCTCCACTCCCCTGTCTGTCTGTCCCTGTTCCCTCCCCCCTTTCTCTATCCCTGTTCTGTTCACCCACTTTAGCTTATAGCGTGGTTTGCACTAGCACTCTGACAGATGTGCGTTTATGCTGGATCAGCCAGACCTGCAGTGTATAAATGCAGGCCCTCCACACATCTGTATGTTAAGCGTCTCTCTTGCTGAAACCCGCCGTCCTCACACCGGTCTAAGCCCGCCGCCAGTGACCCCTGCGACCCCCACTTCAAGGAAGCACTTTGCGATCGGAACACAGCACCGCACCGCTATACTGTTACTCACAAACACCCCCCCACTGCCGTGGCCCAGAACAGCCAGTCCAGGGAAGATCAGATTACCCATGAGCACCCGAGGGTCGGTCGGCTGCGGTTTGGATTACGCGGCGAGGGCGGGAGATGAAAGCGGGAAAGGATCCTCGTGAGCTCTGAGCTCGCACTGTGCCAGCAGCACACAGTGGACCGGAGAGAGCCTGGTGCCAAACATAATGGAAAACAGCCTCTTCCTCATCGAGAGAACACACCTGATCCAGGTAATCAGCAGTGTGTAGGGCAGGGAAAGCTGGAAAATAAGCAGTGCAGTGGGGCCTGAGGACCGAGTTTGAGAACCACTGCCTTAATGTAACTACTGCGCCCCCTTCCTACAGGAATCTTACACCTCCATGGTATTATTACTTCCGCTAAAGGTTCCTTCTTTTACCTCTTAGGGGTTACTAAAGTAATCAATCAATTCTTAAGCAGATGCTTTTCACAAGCCACCGTTGAACTACTCAGTCGGCCCTAAAACACCCAAAGGATGGTACACTGGTCAGGTTTATTCCAAGCTCCCGCTCCGACCCTGAAACCATAGCCAGTCTAGGCAACGCTGCTGCAGCTAATAGGAGACAGGGGAACCCAACTGCAGCCAATAGGGGCCTGGGGAATCCAGCTGCAGCTAATAGGAGACAGGGGAATCCAACTGCAGCCAATAGGGGCCTGGGGAATCCAGCTGCAGCTAATAGGAGACAGGGGAATCCAACTGCAGCCAATAGGGGCCTGGGGAATCCAGCTGCAGCTAATAGGAGACAGGGGAATCCAACTGCAGCCAATAGGGGCCTGGGGAATCCAGCTGCAGCTAATAGGAGACAGCGGAATCCAACTGCAGCCAATAGGGGCCTGGGGAATCCAGCTGCAGCTAATAGGAGACAGCGGAATCCAACTGCAGCTAATAGGAGACAGGGGAATCCAACTGCAGCCAATTGGGGCCTGGGGAATCCAGCTGCAGCTAATAAGAGACAGCGGAATCCAACTGCAGCCAATAGGGGCCTGGGGAATCCAGCTGCAGCTAATAGGAGACAGCGGAATCCAACTGCAGCTAATAGGAGACAGGGGAATCCAACTGCAGCCAATAGGGGCCTGGGGAATCCAGCTGCAGCTAATAGGAGACAGGGGAATCCAACTGCAGCTAATAGGGGCCTGGGGAATCCAGCTGCAGCTAATAGGAGACAGGGGAATCCAACTGCAGCTAATAGGAGACAGGGGAATCCAACTGCAGCCAATAGGGGCCTGGGGAATCCAGCTGTAGCCAATAGGGGCCTGGGGAATCCAACTGCAGCCAATAGGGGCCCGGGGAATCCAGCTGCAGCCAATAGGGGCCTGGGGAATCCAGCTAATAGGAGACAGGGGAATCCAACTGCAGCTAATAGGAGACAGGGGAATCCAACTGCAGCCAATAGGGGCCTGGGGAATCCAACTGCAGCCAATAGGGGCCTGGGGAATCCAACTGCAGCCAATAGGGGCCTGGGGAATCCAACTGCAGCCAATAGGGGCCTGGGGAATCCAACTGCAGCCAATAGGGGCCTGGGGAATCCAGCTGCAGCTAATAGGAGACAGGGGAATCCAACTGCAGCCAATAGGGGCCTGGGGAATCCAGCTGCAGCTAATAGGAGACAGGGGAATCCAACTGCAGCCAATAGGGGCCTGGGGAATCCAGCTGCAGCTAATAGGAGACAGGGGAATCCAACTGCAGCTAATAGGAGACAGGGGAATCCAACTGCAGCCAATAGGGGCCTGGGGAATCCAGCTGCAGCTAATAGGGGCCTGGGGAATCCAGCTGCAGCTAATAGGAGACAGGGGAATCCAACTGCAGCCAATAGGGGCCCGGGGAATCCAACTGCAGCCAATAGGGGCCCGGGGAATCCAGCTGCAGCCAATAGGGGCCTGGGGAATCCAGCTGCAGCTAATAGGAGACAGGGGAATCCAACTGCAGCTAATAGGAGACAGGGGAATCCAACTGCAGCCAATAGGGGCCTGGGGAATCCAACTGCAGCCAATAGGGGCCTGGGGAATCCAACTGCAGCCAATAGGGGCCTGGGGAATCCAACTGCAGCCAATAGGGGCCTGGGGAATCCAGCTGCAGCTAATAGGAGACAGGGGAATCCAACTGCAGCCAATAGGGGCCTGGGGAATCCAGCTGCAGCTAATAGGAGACAGGGGAATCCAACTGCAGCCAATAGGGGCCTGGGGAATCCAGCTGCAGCTAATAGGAGACAGGGGAATCCAACTGCAGCTAATAGGAGACAGGGGAATCCAACTGCAGCCAATAGGGGCCTGGGGAATCCAGCTGCAGCTAATAGGGGCCTGGGGAATCCAGCTGCAGCTAATAGGAGACAGGGGAATCCAACTGCAGCCAATAGGGGCCTGGGGAATCCAGCTGCAGCTAATAGGAGACAGGGGAATCCAACTGCAGCCAATAGGGGCCTGGGGAATCCAGCTGCAGCTAATAGGAGACAGGGGAATCCAACTGCAGCTAATAGGAGACAGGGGAATCCAACTGCAGCCAATAGGGGCCTGGGGAATCCAGCTGCAGCTAATAGGAGACAGGGGAATCCAACTGCAGCCAATAGGGGCCTGGGGAATCCAGCTGTAGCCAATAGGGGCCTGGGGATTCCAGCTGCAGCCAATAGTAAATACTCACTGTCAACTTGGCCCCATGGAGTAGCACTAAAATGTGCTCTGAAGTCAGGCCAGCAGAGGCCAAGGCCTACCATGCCTCCCATAAGTGGGAATTGGGTGCCCTGTCCTCCAGCAGCAATGTGGCGTTTGTCCACCCCCAACCCTTCTCTTCTGGGACACATTTCCTCGCCCTATTTTTCTATGTAAAGAAAGCCAGCAGCCATTATCCATGAAGTCCTTCTTTACAGCCTCCTTTCACGTCCTGTTTTCCATGAGTCCATGCTGGATGCACTGTGTTACCCAGCAACCATGACAGTGAATGACTCCTGATACACCATGTGATGCCATCTCATCCTGGAGCTGTCAGGTATCAGACACACACTCACTGGACTTCAGGCCTTCAGTCCACAGCTGCTGTTTGGGCTAGGGTCCCACCAGGCCCTAATTACAAGCAAAATTTAAAGGAACATCAGTCAGATCTTACGAAGGACAAATCCCCGAGGACCTCATCACTACGCTTGTGAACGCAGCAGAACGATATAGGCGACATACGGAGCTGAGGGCCCACTCAGGCCACAGGAAGCGGGTGTGAGACAGAGCAATGTGGGGGGGGGGGGCTCTGATGGGTTTAAACCTCCATCCCAGCTGCACACCAGGATGACAGGACGACTCCTGGACAGACACTGAAGACGGCTGTCGCTCTTCAGGACATGTAAGCCTGTTTGTTCGATTCTCCTAATCGATATAAAATTTTGATAAAGAAAGGGTTCAGATGTAAGAGGAATTACTTTTTTCTTTTGTGCATATTGTATACAAATACAGATTTCAGAAGATAATGCCAGTGGATACAGGAACGATGGCAGACACTCGGAACCTGTGGCATCCCCCTGTTGAACACTCTGTTTTATGGCATTTTATAAGCCTGTGTCCATATTCAGCAACATAAGCTGAGCCAGGTTTCTCAGAGAATTTCTCAAAGGTTGCATGCGGCCAGTGCTAACAACCTTTCTGTCATGCAAACGAGTTAAAGCTCGCGGCTTTGGCTGAGGATCCAGAGCACGATCACACAAGAGCCCGCAGGAGAGGGAGGTCCTACAGCGGACAAGGCAGCAGAATGTTCTAGGAGGAGAGTGAAGACTGCATAGCGCACACGCCCCACTGAAGATACAGAGAATTTCACGGCAAGTCTGTCATTCAGTGGGGGGAGGGGATGCTCACAACTGAGCTTTTAAGTCCAGAGACATTGGCGTTGGGTCAGGGGGTGAAAAACCCACAATGCAGGTCAATACACACCCTCGCCGTGGAAACAAAGAGCTGACAGGCTAACAACAGCGCAACGGTGCCGACTGAATAACCACCCCCCCCCTCCCCGGTGAGTGTGGGAACAGTGTATCCATCGGGAACCGCCACAGAACGGCCTATCAGCTTCAGCCAGCCTACTGACTGTCACCAATCAGCTTCAGGCAACCCGCTCTCCAATCGATCAGTTTCATGCATTCTAACAACTTCCTCCAATCAGCATTCAGTTTACAAACAAGTCACCAGCTAGCTTCAGACAACAAGGCAGCTCCCAGCTGATTTTTAAATGTTTACATTCTTGCATGCACCCAGAAGGGTGGTAATGGGCTTTGACGTCACAGTCGGAGAGAGCATGAGGAACACATGGACATTAAAAAGCCATGTAATTGGGCACACTGACGCAAATGAAGTACAGACTCTGAGGCACAGCACACAGGCAGACGATGGACTGGAACGGCTGGTGCTTTCCTGGGGGGAAATAAGGACAGTACTACTGCACATGGGAATGTGAGGAAGGCTGACACGCATCTGCCTGGGATGGGGGCTTATGAATACCCATGAGCTGGGAGCCCATTGTATCTTTGATCCTCCTCCAAAGCCCTATCGATATGCATGGCAACGCTGTGCCCTCCAATAAGGGGGCAGCCTGCCAGGACACCATACATATTCATGAGGTGAACAGCAGGGCGGAGCTTCCAGAGAAGACACAGAGCTCTGAGTGGTGGAGAGAGCAGCACACAGGCGGGGGTTAGGGGTCAGAATGCAAGGGTGTGGCTGTAGTGGTCAAGTGAGCTCTAGAGTGAGTCTGTATTCATGCGTCTTATACCTCACACATAATACCCCCTAATAACATAAACCACCTCATCAGCACCTCATCAGACAAGATGGAACCGACGGGATGAGCCGCAAGGTGCCGACTGGCAAGACAGGCCGCAAGGTGGCAACAGACAGGACAAGCAGGCAGGTGATAACCGACGGGATGAGCTGCAACGTGCCGACCAACAGGACAAGCAGGATGGTTGCCACCGATGGGTTATCAACTGACAGGATGGACCGTAATACTGCAACAAGGTGACTGACAGGATGGGCTGCAAGGTGGTGACTGATGAGACAGGCCACAATACTGTGACACCATGACCAACTGGGTTGGGCTGCAAGGTAGCAACTGAGAGGATGGAATGTCCTGCACTATGACCAGCAGGACGGGCCGTGATACAGCGACCGACGGGCCAGGCCACGGTACTGAGACACAACAACCGACAAGACGAGCTACAAGGCAGAGACTGATGGGACAGACCAAGAAGCGGTGACACGCCAATGGACGGGATGGGCTGCGAGGCAGCACCCCCTGCTG
The DNA here is from genome assembly GCF_023856365.1 of Brienomyrus brachyistius. Lineage (NCBI taxonomy): Eukaryota > Metazoa > Chordata > Actinopteri > Osteoglossiformes > Mormyridae > Brienomyrus > Brienomyrus brachyistius. The sequence continues at coordinate 1,021,526 of NC_064552.1, read as the reverse complement.
GCCAGGCCTCCATCTCACTGCAGGTCTACCTGCAGTCTGTGAAACAGCTGCAGCAGAAACAGATGTGGCTATCTCCTGAGCAGGGAGAGTTACAGAGCTGCTTTACTTTGCCATTTATAAGCGTGTCCTTGTGCGAGGACACTGCGAGCCAGGGGAATTATGGGAGCCCGACAGGTGCAGAAGAGTGATGGCTGGAGGAAAGAGCAGGTCATCATTAGAGACATACTTCACAGGCACAGCAGATGCTCATTACTGCAGCAGACGAGCAGTGAGGCAGGTAGGCAACAGCAGATAGTGTGGCTTACAGTAGGGGGTGCCATAACTCCCCTGACAGGTAACAGAGGTGGGGGATCAGGGCTGGACATTCCTCCACCAAACTGCCACCAGGACACAAAGCCTAGTTAAACCTCACCCTATCCCTGTCAAGACAGGCAGATTAAAAATACATATGTAAAGGATGCACTTATCCCTACGTATCACTGTATGCGCCCATGTACCCATCATAGCATCTTATTCTGACATTCAGATGGAGACTCAGCGACAGAAATCACAATTTCATATTCACCTTTTGTAATAGGCAAGACGCTTTGAATTTAACTCCCAGGAGTATCCCACAAAAATATTTATGTTTCAAACATTAAAAGTTACATTCTCAATTACAATATTATGAAACAACTCAAATATGAACATGTTATGAAAACCACAGAGACCTTGGTAGGGCAGGTGACCTTTTCTGAATTCCAAGCTGGATGATCAGCACTCAGATGTAAACACAGAGCGTGTGGTCTGCGCGTCCAAGAGGACAGACAGACACAGAGAACGGAGCCTTTCTCATTCCTGCTTGAAGTTAACAAAGCCAGTTCAGTTCCTGGGTGACTTATGTGAAGACCAGGTGTAATACCAGTATCAGGCAGTAGATGGATTTGTTGTGTTTGTGTTATTACACTTTAAATCACAACTAGGAAACAGTGAGTGAGTGAGTGAATGAGTGTGTAAGTGTGAGTGTGTGTGCGCGTGCGTGAGTGTGTGTGTGCGCGTGCAAGTGAGTGAGTAAGTAAGTGTGTGTGTAAGTGTGTGTGTGTTTAATCTAAAAAAGCAAACACAACATACCCAAATCCCAAAGCAGCATCACTATCAGAACTGAGATTTACTGGACTGGACCTCAAAGCCATCAAAGGACTTTGCCCCATTAAAAAGGCTCTGGAATGTGGGAACTGGGCCCGGAGCAGAACACACGCTCACCCAGCTTATGAGAAGAAGCTCAGTGCCAGTTTAGAGCGCAAACAGAACAGTGAACCACTGCAACACACAGTAGTCTTTCGGTCTGGGGAAGGACGCGACGAGGGCTTATTCAGACGTAATGCTACACCCAGGTGGCCAATGAAAATTCGTCCTTTGTTTTAATATCACCATGCCAACGGAGGTCAAACAGCCATCAGCGGATGAACCAGACTACGACCCGTGGAGTAACAAGACACATTATAGCAAAAGACACCTAAGCCAAATATATACTATACTAAACTAATAGTATATACATACTAAAGAACACATATAAAATTAATTACGTTAAAGTGTACATTAACTCACAGGTGTATGCTACCTTTTAGCATTAGCGCTCCTGTAAACTCTGTATCTGGGATATGTGTTTCGGGAAGTTCGGATTTACTCAAGATGGTTATAAACGGGCCAAGCGTCTCCAGTAAACAGCGTGCAACCATCCAGCGAGAAGCCAGGTCAGAGCGAAATTAAACATCAGAGGTGAGAGTGGCACGGAGAGTCGTCCCGGTCAGTCAACAAGACAGGGGCTGCCATTTGTATAGTCAATAAAGATGCTCTGGAGAACAGGCTGATGGGAGATGAAGTCCAGCTCAGGTAGGGACTCCAAACTTGCAGCATTTCCCAGCATGCAACCTAAGTCCAAAAAAGCAGCTTCACAAGAGTCACAAACAGCTTGAGTTTCCCATACGGCCGGAAGCAAAGCAGCAAGGGATGGTCAAAAACCCAGAGGACCAGCAGGGGCGCCCTGTGGGGGGCCTGGCCTGCAGAGGTGCATGACCTTACAGGGGAGCATCCCCAGCACTCCCCCTCACCACAAGCAGGCAGATCTAACTGCACCACCGCCTGGACCATTCAGAGCAACTGCACCCACTATGCAACTGCACCTACTAGGAGCAGGGCCCACTGCACCGTCCTATGTACTCCCTGATGGCCTTTGTGAGGGTTAGACGGCACTGGGAGCTGAGGAGGAATCTAATAAATGGTGCACCGTGCAGAGAGGGAAAACTCCTACACAAAACCTGCAAGGAAAAGCTGCCAGTTCTAGGTGGGAGTGGGAGGGGAGAGACGTCACCCACAGATGTGGGAGAAGAGGAAAGACTAGCGATCGCCTGCTGGCCACCTCGGTGGTTCATATGCACACTGAGTAAGTACTGTTTTACAACATTTAATATCTCAGTTTACAACGTGCCTAACAAATCTGAGCTTCTGTGCAGATAAAGAATGACAAGCAGAAACAAACCAGTCCGAAAAACACCAATAAACTAAACTACAGGAAATCTACATAACTTTATTAGCAAAAGACACTTTGCAGGTTTGTTGGTAGGTGGGCCATCTGGAGTGTTCCTGCCATGGTCACACCAAAATAAACTGAAAGAAAATTTGAACACAGAACAAGGTATGCGGCAGTGAACTCTAGTGGCTGTAGTTAGGCAGAAACAGAGACTGTGAGCTGCGGGAGTTAAGGCAGGTGGTCCAGCTGCACAGCATCAGTAAAGGTCAGCGCGAGAAATAGAGATTGTAGAGGGAACGCAACTGGGGCCTCAAGCAAGGTGTCCACCGGGGTTCGTGGTCGCCCCCTCTACCGGGGGCAACACACACCCCCAGGTGGCTCCTGTCCATGTCCACAGCCTGAAGCAGGAAGACCGAACCGAAGCACTTACAACTGCCTTTGACTTCAATTGGTGAAAACAGCACAAAGAACAGAGTCAAGAAGAGGGGAACCCATAATTCATTTTGGCTTCACACGTGAAAAGCAGTCAGTGTACATGCAGGGCAAATGCAGGGCTTACATAGAGCACACGCATGAAGCGCCACTTCCCTGACGGCCAGCACATGCATGGAGCGCCACTTCACTGACGGCCAGCACATGCATGGAGCGCCACTTCACTGATGGCCGGCACACGCAGGGCACACGCATGGAGCGCCACTTCACTGATGGCCAACACACGCATGGAGCGCCACTTCACTGACGGCCAGCACACGCAGGGCACACGCATGGAGCGCCACTTTACTGATGCCCGGCACACGCAGGGCACACGCATGGAGCGCCACTTTACTGATGCCCGGCACACGCAGGGCACACGCATGGAGCGCCACTTTACTGATGCCCGGCACACGCAGGGCACACGCATGGAGCGCCACTTTACTGATGCCCGGCACAAGCAGGGCACACGCATGGAGCGCCACTTTACTGATGCCCGGCACACGCAGGGCACACGCATGGAGCGCCACTTTACTGATGCCCGGCACACGCATGGAGCGCCACTTTACTGATGGCCAGCACACGCAGGGCACACGCATGGAGCGCCACTTTACTGATGCCCAGCACACGCAGGGCACAAGCATTGAGCACCACTTTACTGATGCCCAGCACACGCATGGAGCGCCACTTTACTGATGGCCAGCACACGCAGGGCACACGCAAGGAGCGCCACTTTACTGATGCCCAGCACACGCAGGGCACACGCATGGAGCGCCACTTTACTGATGCCCAGCACACGCAGGGCACACGCATGGAGCGCCACTTCACTGATGGCCAGCACACGCATGGAGCGCCACTTTACTGATGCCCAGCACACGCAGGGCACACGCATGGAGCGCCACTTTACTGATGCCCAGCACACGCAGGGCACACGCATGGAGCGCCACTTTACTGATGCCCAGCACACGCAGGGCACACGCATGGAGCGCCACTTTACTGATGCCCAGCACACGCAGGGCACACGCATGGAGCACCACTTTACTGATGCCCAGCACACGCATGGAGCGCCACTTTACTGATGGCCAGCACACGCAGGGCACACGCATGGAGCGCCACTTTACTGATGCCCAGCACACGAAGGGCACACGCATGGAGGACCACTTTACTGATGCCCAGCACACGCATGGAGCGCCACTTTACTGATGGCCAGCACACGCAGGGCACACGCATGGAGCGCCACTTTACTGATGCCCAGCACACGCAGGGCACACGCATGGAGCATCACTTCACTGATTGCCAGCACACGCATGGAGCACCACTTTACTGATGGCCAGCACACGCAGGGCACACGCATGGAGCACCACTTTACTGATGGCCAGCACACGCATGGAGCGCCACTTTACTGATTACCAGCACACGCAGGGCACACGCATGGAGCATCACTTCACTGATGCCCAGCACACGCATGGAGCACCAGTTTACTGATTACCAGCACACGCAGGGCACACGCATGGAGCGCCACTTTACTGATTACCAGCACACGCAGGGCACACGCATGGAGCACCACTTTACTGATTACCAGCACACGCAGGGCACACGCATGGAGCATCACTTCACTGATGCCCAGCACACGCATGGAGCACCAGTTTACTGATTACCAGCACACGCAGGGCACACGCATGGAGCGCCACTTTACTGATTACCAGCACACGCAGGGCACACGCATGGAGCACCACTTTACTGATTACCAGCACACGCAGGGCACACGCATGGAGCACCACTTTACTGATGCCCAGCACACGCATGGAGCACCACTTTGCTGATTACCAGCACACGCAGGGCACACGCATGGAGCGCCACTTTACTGATTACCAGCACACACAGGGCACACGCATATAGCGCCACTTCAAGGCCCAGTCGACACCAGCCCAGTGCTGCCAAGATGCACACACCGTTGCCTCTCTATGGACTAAGCCCAACAAACACAAGCCCCCCCCCCAACCCCTCCAACCCAAAGGAGAACCCCCACTGCCCTAAGGGAGGGACTCTCAGAATGAAATGACTTACCGATAAACGACACCAATGAACTTCCCAGGTGTGGACTATCACTTTACGTTTAGCTACCAGCGTGCAGGTTTAGCTCTGTACATGCTGTGACAAGCGGCCTACACTGTGTTTGTATGCCGAATTACACACAAAGCTGACAATAAATAGGAAGAACTTCTCCAGTTCAGCTTCCACTAAACTGCCAATTCAGGCATTCAGTTGGTGCTTCTTGTTTGTGACGATCCAGAGGTTTGACCCCTATAATACAAGAACACCAAGCCCCTCTGCTGGTCAACGGGAGACCCCACCACACACAGACCCCTGGTCACACTGCAAGCCGAAACCCAGAGGACATAATCAGCATCTCCCCTGGCATCTCCAGAATGGGGCAGCACAGGAAACACAGACATCTGAATGGAGCACCAAAAACGCCATGGATCACACCATGAGGCATAGACAAGTGAGGACCTGTGGCACATCTGACACTGATTCAGGGTCAGCTGCAGCTAAATGTCGTGCTGGGGACCACACTCTGAAGATGACAGTGTTTGGGGGAGCAACACACACACACACACACACACAGGCCAGGCTGCCTGCTCCTCCATCCCCTTCCCGCCAGACCGGGGCCCTTGTCGGTCGCTGGGCCAGCTGAAGCCCCCAGACAGCTCCCCTGGGCCCCCACACCGAGACACTCACTTGAAGCGCCCCTGGCAGTGCTGGCACTGCTCCCCAACCCAGCCCTGGTCACAGACGCATGTCCCGTTCACACATCGTCCGGAGTAGCAGCTCTTCTCACAGGCTTTGAGCAAGGAGCCCTCGGCATGGACCAGCAGGTACAGCACGGTGTAGAACAGCAGGCAGCGGCCAGCGTCCCGGAGCCGCCTGCGTTTGGGGAGCAGAGCGCCCCCCTCTGGCGTGCGGCCCATTTTACCCACAACAGCGTCGCTATGGCCCAGTCTCCTCTGTGCGTTACAGGCGTCCAGCTCTTCAGATTTTAATCATATACACAGTTCATCCTAATGAAGTATCCGTGCAATAATAGTTTCCTTTAATGGTTACAGTTGCCTCCTTGTCCGCCATTAAAGTGACCAGGGAAAAACCAAGTGGAAGTTTTTGTTTTTTTCCCCAGATTCCCGCAGATGGGCTAAATTAATCGTCTCTTTTCTTCCAAATGAATCCTGCGGAAAACAGCGACAAAAAAGGGACTGAAATGTGCGGCCGGGGGTCTGCCCGGACCGATTCAGCGGCGGGGGCTGCCTGCGCAAAGACGCATTGTTCGCGGCGTGAGTTAGGAATCCCCGGCGCCGCTCCACCGATTCTCCGATCCGTTCTCACGGCCCCACCAGATGCGCTCCAGCAGCCATTTTAAATCCCCAAATAGTTATTCCTGATTAATAAATAATTTTATTTTGATATGAGCAGCCTCGGCGACTGCGGATTTGCGATCGCAAGCTGCTCGGGCGGCAGTAGATCCGTTTGGGAGAAGGTCAGAAGAGGACCGCAGCTGCCCCGGAGACGGCGAGCCTGACCAACCGCTCGGCCCGCTCGGTGTCCGCAGCCCATCCGTCGACGGTCGCTTCTCTCCGCGTTTCGCTCGGGCTTCTCGGCTTTTCAGTCCATCCCGAAGCGGCCGATCCGCGGCTTCGCTGTCGCTGCTGCTGCTGAGCATGTGCAGTGCGCAGATCTCAGCTTAAAGGGACAGCGACGTGTGTATGCAGGATGCACTGCCTGCGCCTGTCTGCTCTGCGCAATGGCTGCAGCATTCCACTACGAGGTGGCAGACTGCGCAGCTCTGCAATTAAATGGGACAGCGGATAATATAGCCTGCGCCTGTTTGCACTGCGCCAGGACTGCGAAACATTCAGCCGTGAAAAGGCATACTCTGCAGCTCTGCACTTAAAAGAGACGCTGGATCGTGCAAGCAGGATGCACAGCCTGCGCCTGTCTGCAATCTGGCAGGCCTCTGCATCACTCTACTCCAGGGAGACAGACTCCAGCTGAATGTCGACAAGACAAAGGAGCTGGTGGTGGACTTCAGTAGGAGGCAGCAGAGAGCCTACACTCCCCTCACCATCAACGGATCTCCTGTGGAGAGGGTGAGGAGTTTTAAATATCTGGGTGTCCACATTTCTGAGGAGCTGACGTGGGCTGTTCACATCCAAGTGCAGTCCCAAAGGGCTAAGCAGCGCCTGTACCACCTGCGACAGCTGAGGAAGTTCAGGGTCTCTCTAACGATCCTACGGACTTTCTACTCAGGCGCTGTGGAGAGCATCATGACTCAGAACATTACTTCCTGGTTTGGGAATAGCTGTGTTCAGGATCGCAAAGCCCTCCAGAGGGTGATCCGTGCACGCTGCTGCAAGTCTCTTCAGGACATTTACATCAAGAGATGTAGGAGCAGGGCCTTCAGGATCATGAAGGACACATCCCACCCCAACAACAGCCTGTTTCAGCTTCGGAAATCAGGAAAGAGACCCAGGAACATCATGGCCAGGACTGAGAGGCTTAGGAGGAGTTTCTACCCCCTGGCCATAAGGTTCCTGAACCTGGACATGCCACTGCACCTCACACCCTGATGTACATTGCTCTTTCTACCCCCAGGCCATAAGGTTCCTGAACCTGGACATGCCACTGCACCTCACACCCTGATGTACACTGCTCTTTCTACCCCCAGGCCATAAGGTTCCTGAACCTGGTCATGCCACTGCACCTCACACCCTGATGTACATTGTACTCTGGCACCCCCCACCATATCCGCACTGTCACACTGGTCACTGCTTGCCCTTTTAGCTTACATTTTAGCTTTTTGCACTTTAACTAGTTTACGTAATTGGATTTTAACTTGCACAGTCTAGAAAGAGTTCAGGATGCATTTCAGTACGTGTTGTACTTTGTATAACTATGTGACAATTAAAGAATCTTGAATCCTGAACTACGCAGTTATGTGTTTAACAGCTTGGCAGATCATGATAGCAGAATGCAAAGCCTGCGCCTGTCTCTGCCCCAGCAGGGCTGTTCAGCGTCTGTTATGGGGGGCAAACTGAGCAGCTCTGCACTTAAAGGGATGACACAGAGAACAGCTTAAAGGGGCGGCCTGTGCTCCGTCCCCTCTGTCAGACACCAAAGTGACGTGGGGTCCAAGCGAGGTGCCCTGATGCTGAAGCTTACAGCTTAACACACTAACACTGCACACGCTTCGTCCGGACTCTGGACAGTGGGGTCAAGCTGCATCATCACAACATTCAATATTTAACAGTCCAACTGGAAACATAAGCGCCTGAAAGTGAGTTAGCACCATGGAGAGTATCTCTGAGGTTTCCGCCAAGGCAAGCTAGACATGACAGGTCACATGACCTTGTGCGCTTAAGTGACAGAGTGCATTCAGATGCCTCTGTGAGGTTGTAAAGCATTAATAAATTTCCACTTAAGGAGACACTAATGAATCATGTGATTAAGTGTAGTAAACATGATGTAATTATAATAACTCATTGAGTCAAAAGAGTAATGTCAATGAAATAGGTAGGGTCTGAGCTTAGTCATGCATTTAAATCGGCCTACCTGGTTGGATCTTGAAATTTTGCCTCTCTGGATCTGCCAGTTAACCCCCCCCCTCTAAACATCCCCATGGAGGTGTTGGAAGGTTAGCGTCCCCTTGCCCAAACGTACATTTCAGCCTAACCCATCACTCTCACCCAGGCTCCTGCTCTCCATTCAGCTTTGATCCCTGTCCACACTCACTCCCTGCACCTGCTGGCCGATGCACCTAGCGGGGGGCTGCCCCGTGACCCCATGCCCCACACCCCACTTGTTTCTGCACTGGCTCTATGCTGCCTGTGGGTCCCACTTTCCCAGAGCGGCTTGTCTGTTTCTCACTGAACAGAAGATATTCATATAAAGTGCAAGTGTTTCTGTTCAAGTGAGACAGACGTCTTCGGCCAGAAGCACTGGGGGCGGAGTGAGGCTCAGCGTGTTAGGCCTTGGTACCTGTTATCGGAAGGTCGTCTGTTTGAATCCCATCCTCAGTGAAATACAGGCAGAGGCACTGGGGGCGGAGTGAGGCTCAGCGTGTTAGGCCTTGGTACCTGTTATCGGAAGGTCGTCTGTTTGAATCCCATCCTCAGTGAAATACAGGCAGAGGCACTGGGGGCGGAGTGAGGCTCAGCGGGTTAGGCCTTGGTACCTGTTATCGGAAGGTCGTCTGTTTAAATCCCATCCTCAGTGAAATACAGGCAGTCCCCAGGTTGCAAACAATATCAGTTCCATAAGTCTGTCTTTACTTGAATTTATAGGTAAGTCAGAAAAATAGTAATACAGGACACATTAATAATATTAACAACATAGTAATAATAAATGTAACGACATAAGGGGTTTCGTTATTACGAGCTATTGTATTTAAAGCCATTTTTAATTGCCTGAAACATGCTTGAGTCTGTGCTCCAACCCCATGCTTCACCTGCACCTGGGTGAGCATAAATACGTCTGTCTGAAAGAGGGCCAGGGATATGCACCAACTACAGAATGGCTTTTATTTCACACTTACAGCCCCGGGTCCTGCTCACTTGTTAAGCCTCCGCTAAGCTACCTGTTCTCTCCTTCAGTACATTCCCCCATAATTCTGGGCCCTTGAAATCCCCACAAGAGCATCCTCTAACAGCCCGGTCCATGGAGGCTCCAGATGTCCTCTGTCAAGTGTGACGGGGCTCATTAAGGAACCAGAGCAGCACCTGGATGCAGGGACGACCCCGGGGCCGGGAAAGGGCTCTCAGGCTAACAGCCACCACACTGGCACTGTGGTACCTCTGGGGTCCTCCCGCTGCACCCTGTGCTCAGCCCTTCATTGGTCCTGTGTGTTAGGTCTACATTCCTTTAGGGTCACCACACACAGGGGTCATGTCATGCCAGTACTAAGCAAATCCCATGTAATGCCCTAGGATGCTTCATTGCCGGCAGCCCCTGTCAGAGACAAAGTGAAATTACATGGACCTCAGTTGGCAGCACGCAGTCTCTTAAAATGTCTCTCTACACATGGCTCTGTGGTCACGGTCAGTCTACATCCCAGTGGGTTTTATAGCATTTCTCTACATGTGGCTTTGTAGTCATGGTCAGTCTACATCCCTGCAGGTTTTTAAAACGTATCTTATGCATGGCTCCGTGGTCATGGCCAGTCTACATCCCTGTAAGTTTTTAAAGCATCTCTCTGCGTGTGGCTCTGTGGTAACATTCAGTTTACATCCCTTTAAGTTTTTCAAGCGTCTCTCTACATGTGGCTCTGTGTTCACAATTAATGCACCTGTGGGTTTTTATGTGGGTTCCAGTGACAAGCCAGCACTTCCAGTCACAATGGGCACCTTGTGCCCTCGCACAGACATCCCTACAGACCCCAGGCACTCAGTGTAGCTACAGCATTGTCTGAGTGAGGCGTGAGGCATGTCTCTCTGCTCAATGATGCGACAATAGGATCTCTCGCTGGGAGTCCTCTACAGACAATGGCGCTGCGGTCCCACAATGGGGGGTGGGGGGCTGTGGGACTGCATGTCCCATCTCCAGGGGGTAGGGATGGGATACGGATGTGACAGAAGAATGTCTGTGCTCCCTGTCTGATTGTGACCTTCAAAAATTCCTTTACAAACATCTCATCCCTTGGAGTGTCCTCAGGACCACCTCATCCCTTAGTGTGTCCCTCAGGACCACCTCCTCCCTTAGTGTGTTATTCAGGACCATCTAATCCAGGAGTCTCAAACTCCAGTCCTGGAGGGCCAGACCCCTGCACAGTTTTTGGTTTGCCCTCGTTTAACACACCTGATTCAACTTCTTGTGCTAATTATCACACAGCTTGAGATGAATCATTTGTGGTAGAACAGGGAGAGAACTAAGCTAAGCACAGTGCACAGTCCCTTAGTGAGTCCCTCAGCATCACCTCATCCCTTAGTGTTTCCCTCAGGACCATCTTATCTCATAGTGTGTCCCTCAGCATCACCTCATCCCTTAGTGTTTCCCTCAGGACCATCTCATCCCTTAGTGTGTCCCTCAGCATCACCTCATCCCTTAGTGTGTCCCTCAGGACCATCTTATCTCATAGTGTGTCTTTCAGGATCACCTCATTCCACAATTTGTCTCTCAGGATCATCTCATCCATTAGTGTACCCCTTGCAATCATCACATCACTTAGTGTCTTCATCTCATCTGTTAGATGTGAGTATTTCTGGTGCCAAATGGCACTTGGTAGAGTGCTCCAACTGAAATATCTGTCTGGTAACAGCATACACACTTACACAGATGGAACTATGCAGACACTGTCCACATCTGTGCCACATCCTCCTACCACTGTGCATTCCAGGGACACACATCCATATTTATTTTATTAAATAAACTACCATTATGGCAGATATGACAAGCCTGGGGATCCTGGGTGCTATGCGGATAGATGACAAGGGATGATGTCACTGCCAGCATTGTTTCACGTCCTAGGCCGGCTCGCATTTGTGCTCGTATTCTCAGTCTGTCCCATTCAAATTCATTGCTTTTTATGAAAGTGCTGAAATCGATCTTCGCCTTGCAGATTTGAAGGTCGTTCCGTGAACTAAGGTCATGCTCTTGTCTTTAAATGAACTGCTTTTAGCTGGGCAGGGCTTTTGTCCAGCAGACCGGGAAGTCTTCACAGACCACAGCGTTCGGCAATGGATATGTGTGTCTGCAGTGTTCATGAATGTCAATGCACTCTTTATTTTCTGAAAAATATCATAGTCTGACATCACTTGGGAGTGCTGTGATGGGGCTCCGTGGAGCGTCGTATCTGTCCTCCCTGATTGACCTCGTCTATCACTCATGCTCCTAGATTGCTATTTACCGGGGGATGGGTTCAGCTTTTTTGAGCAGAGTTTCCCCGCTGTCCTTCCATGAACATGCTGCCACATCTAAATGATCCCCACTCCTTCTTATCAAAAGCAGCATCTGAGTGTCAGGCAGACTCCCTCGTACAGGTGGAGTAAAAGATGGGAGCAGGGAACCTGCTTTCTGCTGTCTGCGCATCGCCTGCCACATGCCGGACCAGCAGGGGGTGGCGATGAGTACAGCCTCCGACTTTCACGCTTTGCTTCTCCCAGAATGTGAGTGCTACACCACCGCGAGTGGAAGAGGCTGTCCGCGCATCACGTGCCACATGCCGGACCAGCAGGGGGCGGCGATGAGCACAGCCTCTGACTTTCACGCTTTGCTTCTCCCGGTACTTGAGTGCTACATTGCCGCGACTGGCAGGATCTGTCTGCTCACAGGGGAAGTTAGTGAAAAAACAATCACAGCCAAGATAGAAGTCTGAAAGAAAAGCCCTTATATTGCTTCTGGCTGTGTTTATGGACTGAATCATTGGGTCATTTCGGTAGGCCAGAGGACATATTTAGTGTTAGACTGTCTCACCTCTTGCATTTCTGAGGTAAAAAAATCACTCTCTCATTTTTCCAAATGACAGCAGGCTTTATATTCTAGGAATGATGGACAGTGAGTGCCATTTTGATTTCAATCACATGAAGAATACACAGGAAGGAAGACTCTGCTTTGGCCAACAGAAGCTGAATGAAAGATTCACACAGGCAGTCGGACTCCCCCAGTACTAAGGTTTGTGTGTTTTTCTTTGACTCTCCTAGCTTAGGGTGAAATGAAAAAGTATCATGGACCTAAACTTGAAACAAGGTGAACGAGGTCCCTGGATTCATGGCTGGTGGGGGCAGTGTTGCCATGATGCTGTTCCCCACGTCTCACCCAGTACTTGCATGTGGATTATGACTTTTGAAGTGTGGCCCATGTGCTTTGTGTCCATGTGCTCAGTCACATGACATCAGTAATGTCTGCTTTCCTAGAAGTCATTGGGGCTTCACATGGGGCTCCGCAGTGCCACCTGCTGGCAGCAAGGAAAACACAGCCACTTAACCCAAAATTAATCTGTGGTGTTACTCACGAACCAAGCAAATGATGCTGTGAGGCATCCATGTTTTGCCTGAATGCTTCTGTCATGCAGGCCAGGTCTCATATGCGAGCCTCTACCTGCCAGTAGTGTTCGCTATGTAAGAAACGGCGTGTGCTTTTTGTATTTTTTGGTTCTTAGGACGCTATCACTCATTTCTGCAAATCCTCATCCACCTTGTTTACATAAAGCTGCATAGCAACTTTCTGATCCATACAGTGTGAAAATGCTTGACTGTCTCTGTTCACGACTGAACATAAGGGTCAGGTTTAAATTTTCAGCCCCCCGATGCTAACTCCATGCTCATGGCTACAGGCCAGCTCTCCACCAGATGCTACAGGCTGCCTGATTGACTCCAGCTGCGCCCAATCTTGTGGCACACACTTACTTCCGCACTGTGGTCAGGTGATCGTCATTATGGGAGGCGGGGCATGGAGCCCATGCAGTGACACGTCCTGGATTTGAGCCATCTGGGCCACACCCTCGGGGGGATTCCTGTGACGCCCCCCAGAGGACAAATGTGCATTTTCTCCTCAGGATTGGCAGACCAAACTGGGACACAGAGAGGCTCGAGCAGAAGAGAGGCAGCTCACTCCCTGACAAAGCGGGTGGCTTCCTGGGGGGAGGAGCTGCATCACCAGGGAAACCAGCTGTACCTAATCAGCGTCCCCCCACATGTGCCTCACTGCCACATATTGCCACTTAAAGACACCTATGATCAGACTTATACAGCGGGTCAGGTGACCCTGTGGTGGAGACTGCCCTACCACACTGGACCACCAGGGAGTGTCACACCTGGTATGTCCAGGCCAAACAGCAGCAGGAATAGCAGGGCTGTGGTTAATAGCCTCCATTTAAAGAGCTGAAGTGAAAGATGAAAACATCAGTGACACAACAAGCTGCTCTGCTGTAAGTGATAATGCGAAGCACAGAGCATAGCACCCACTCCGGAGGGAATATCAGTTACCATGTGATGGCACTACCTCTGGTCAGGAGGAGGAACTGCGAGTGCTATTTACTCCCTCTGACATAATGATGCAATGCAGTACCTGACAGACCACTGTTGCTGTGAGCTGGCACAGCGACCGGCAGCGAGGGTGACAGAATGCGGAGTGGCGGGGTGCCAAGCTGGTGAAGCCTGACATATTAAGATGGGGGGGGGGGTGCCCAAACGGCGAGCATATGAGGGAGGACAGCCGTATGGCTGGGGAGCTGGGAGGCATACACGTTTGTTTGCGTGTTTAATAGCGAGGCTGCCTTTATTCATAAAGCCAGAGCACACTGTGGATCGGAGGTGCACGTTTGTTTGCGTGTTTAATAGCGAGGCCGCGTTTATTCATAAAGCCAGACGACACTGAGGATGGGAGGTGCACGTTTGTTTGCGTGTTTAATAGCGAGGCCGCGTTTATTCATAAAGCCAGACGACACTGAGGATGGGAGGTGCACGTTTGTTTGCGTGTTTAATAGCGAGGCCGCGTTTATTCATAAAGCCAGACGACACTGAGGATGGGAGGTGCACGTTTGTTTGCGTGTTTAATAGCGAGGCCGCGTTTATTCATAAAGCCAGACGACACTGAGGATGGGAGGTGCACGTTTGTTTGCGTGTTTAATAGCGAGGCCGCGTTTATTCATAAAGCCAGACGACACTGAGGATGGGAGGTGCACGTTTGTTTGCGTGTTTAATAGCGAGGCCGCGTTTATTCATAAAGCCAGACGACACTGAGGATGGGAGGTGCACGTTTGTTTGCGTGTTTAATAGCGAGGCCGCGTTTATTCATAAAGCCAGACGACACTGAGGATGGGAGGTGCACGTTTGTTTGCGTGTTTAATAGCGAGGCCGCGTTTATTCATAAAGCCAGACGACACTGAGGATGGGAGGTGCACGTTTGTTTGCGTGTTTAATAGCGAGGCCGCGTTTATTCATAAAGCCAGACGACACTGAGGATGGGAGGTGCACGTTTGTTTGCGTGTTTAATAGCGAGGCCGCGTTTATTCATAAAGCCAGACGACACTGAGGATGGGAGGTGCACGTTTGTTTGCGTGTTTAATAGCGAGGCCGCGTTTATTCATAAAGCCAGACGACACTGAGGATGGGAGGTGCACGTTTGTTTGCATGTTTAATAGCGAGGCTGCGTTTATTCATAAAGCCAGACGACACTGAGGATGGGAGGTGCACGTTTGTTTGCGTGTTTAATAGCGAGGCAGCGTTTATTCATAAAGCCAGACGACACTGAGGATGGGAGGTGCACGTTTGTTTGCGTGTTTAATAGCGAGGCCGCGTTTATTCATAAAGCCAGACGACACTGAGGATGGGAGGTGCACGTTTGTTTGCGTGTTTAATAGCGAGGCTGCCTTTATTCATAAAGCCAGAGCACACTGTGAATCGGAGGTGCACGTTTGTTTGCATGTTTAATAGCGAGGCTGCGTTTATTCATAAAGCCAGACGACACTGAGGATGGGAGGTGCACGTTTGTTTGCGTGTTTAATAGCGAGGCTGCCTTTATTCATAAAGCCAGACGACACTGAGGATGGGAGGTGCACGTTTGTTTGCATGTTTAATAGCGAGGCCGCGTTTATTCATAAAGCCAGACGACACTGAGGATGGGAGGTGCACGTTTGTTTGCGTGTTTAATAGCGAGGCTGCGTTTATTCATAAAGCCAGACGACACTGAGGATGGGAGGTGCACGTTTGTTTGCGTGTTTAATAGCGAGGCCGCGTTTATTCATAAAGCCAGACGACACTGAGGATGGGAGGTGCACGTTTGTTTGCGTGTTTAATAGCGAGGCCGCGTTTATTCATAAAGCCAGACGACACTGAGGATGGGAGGTGCACGTTTGTTTGCGTGTTTAATAGCGAGGCCGCGTTTATTCATAAAGCCAGACGACACTGAGGATGGGAGGTGCACGTTTGTTTGCATGTTTAATAGCGAGGCTGCGTTTATTCATAAAGCCAGAGCACACTGTGGATCGGAGGTGCACATTTGTTTGCATGTTTAATAGCGAGGCTGCGTTTATTCATAAAGCCAGAGCACACTGTGGATCGGAGGTGCACATGTTTATTTGCATGTTTAATAGCGAGGCTGCGTTTATTCATAAAGCCAGAGCACACTGTGGATCGGAGGTGCACGTTTGTTTGCATGTTTAATAGCGAGGCTGCGTTTATTCATAAAGCCAGAGCACACTGTGGATCGGAGGTGCACATGTTTATTTGCATGTTTAATAGCGAGGCCGCGTTTATTCATAAAGCCAGACGACACTGAGGATGGGAGGTGCACGTTTGTTTGCATGTTTAGTAGCGAGGCTGCGTTTATTCATAAAGCCAGACGACACTGAGGATGGGAGGTGCACATGTTTATTTGCATGTTTAATAGCGAGGCTGCGTTTATTCATAAAGCCAGACGACACTGAGGATGGGAGGTGCACGTTTGTTTGCATGTTTAGTAGCGAGGCCGCGTTTATTCATAAAGCCAGACGACACTGAGGATGGGAGGTGCATGTTTGTTTGCATGTTTAGTAGCGAGGCCGCGTTTAAAAGCCAGGCGACACTGAGGACAGCAAGTGCATACATTCACTTGCCCGTTTAATAGTGAGGCTGCATTAGGTCATAAAGCTAGACGAAACTGAGGACCGGAGGCACACACGTTTGTTTGCTTGACAGCGAGGCTGTGTTTATTTCAGATCAAAAGACAAAACTCAGAATCCACATTGCAGAATACTAACAGAACATAGCTGGGCCCGAATTCTCAAACTCAAGCAGAAAAATCCAGAGGACGCCTTAAGTTCCAGTTCATCACAGCAGCCACACAAAAACCGAAGAGACACTCATACTGTGTCTGACGCTTTTACATTTTACTTATTTAGCAAAAGCTTTTATCCAAAGCAAAATACGAGTGAAAAAATAGGGTGAACCAGTTCCTGTACCAGTCAGGGGTTTAGGGCCTTTCTCAGGGGGCAACGGTGACGTCACTCTGCCCAGCCTGGGATTTTAACTGGCATTAGGGCAGAGTGTAAACCTTCTGAGCCACATGTCACCTGCAGTGCAGCATGCTGGGAGATCGGACACATGCACACTCGCTGTGGTTTTCGGTAACCCACCCGAGCACCTCACCCTCAGACCTCAACACCAGCAAGGTCAAACAGTGGAGAGCACAGGTTTCCCTGAAAACAACCATTTCCCAGAAAGCCTGGAATTCTGGGATTTCTGGACATGACAGTTCTTCAAGCTAAATTCGTCTCCCTGCTTGGTAGGCCTCCAGCCTCACTCTGTGCTCCAGTATCTGGATGGGGTTCTCTCTCAGGATGTCTGGAGCTGCTGGCTGGTTCCTCACGGTCACTCTCTGGTCTGACAGCAGGGTAAAGGTCCGTCTCCATATCCCTGGAGCCATCACTGGCAGCCGGGAGGCCTGGAGGTTCCTGCAGCGAGTGGGAGATGTGCTCCACAGTCCAATGCTCCTCAAGCAGGGCATGTTCCAGGGTGAACTGCCCCTGCTTGGTGCGTGTCAGTTCCCTGACATGTGCACTTGAGGACAGCTCTGTAGGACACACACAGCAAAAGCAGGGGTGATTCTCAATACCAAGAATGCAAAGACCGTACTTGCCTTCCAAGAACGATCTTGCAAAAACACGAGGACAAAGAACACACCAATAGTGGTTTGAGACTGATATGTTCCAATACGCCCTAGTTATGCCGCCTGTAATTTTTTTCACAGTATTTATAAAGGACAATCAAAATGTTCAGTCTAAATGACTAATTATTCCTGGTATGATTACTTGTGATTTTGCGCAAAAAATTTACACTTAAAATAGTCATATTTATTTCTACTCCGTATAAACACTATACATGGTTGATCAGCAGGAAAAAACTGAGAAGAATAACAGAAACAGTACTGTGATTAAGGTAGCACAGTTACGGCTTACGCCTTATACCTCTGCCTTCATAACAGCACGCAATAGATTATGGGATTGTTATCATTTGGCAAGGATGCATCCCTGATATTTGGGGCAGAACAAGACCAACATCCAAGGATTTTTACTGTCCTCTGATCTTAGTATTGGAACTGGTCTATGGCAACAGAAGATGACGTAAAATAGGTACACGACAGCACAAGTACGGTCAAGTATGCTTATTGATATCATTATCATAGGCCCAGGCCCAGTGTAGCTGTGCGGCTGGCTTAGCGGATAAGCCAAGGCCCAGGCCCAGTGTAGCTGTGCGGCTGGCTTAGCGGATAAGCCAAGGCCCAGGCCCAGTGTAGCTGTGCGGCTGGCTTAGCGGATAAGCCAAGGCCCAGGCCCAGTGTAGCTGTGCGGCTGGCTTAGCGGATAAGCCAAGGCCCAGGCCCAGTGTAGCTGTGCGGCTGGCTTAGCGGATAAGCCAAGGCCCAGGCCCAGTGTAGCTGTGTGGCTGGCTTAGCAGATAAGCCAAGGCCCAGGCCCAATGTAGTTGTGTGTGGCTGGCTTATCAGGCTACCATCTAACCAAATAGAAGGTGAATGCAGTGCGTACCTTTACCAAGATCATCCACCAAACTCCTGACATAGAAACCACCACCACATTCAATGTCTGCAGAGAGAAATAGGTGTTTCACTATTAATGCAAATCACAACAAATTACATTATGAATAAATAAGTACAATTGAACTGGATACTTCTGATGGACTTTTGAAACAACCAGAGCAACTTCAGTAGGAACACTCTTTTGTACAAAGGGGTAAAAACAAAAATGAATTGTATGTTCAGTAGATAATCAGTAGAAAATAGTAAAGGCTTCATGGCCTCTGATTGGCTTAGAAGAGCAGTCACATGGACAGACCAGGGCGGCTTTGAGAACTTAAACTGTTCCATTTAACATATTTGCTTCTTTCCATTTCCATTTTTGACCCATCTGCAGGCCCACTGGGACACCAATACTCTCAGAGGGGGCAGTAGGGGCCGACACGGTCCAAAAGAAATGTCGAGGAGGCTCCGTCCGCCCAAGCACCCGGGTACTGGTCACATGATTGGGGAGGCTGGTGGCATAAAGCAACACAAGCAGCTGCTGCAGACCTGGAACCAGGCCACAGGGACAGAAACACAGCAGCAGGGTGCCGTGGCTGAAGACCAGAGGCTATTAATAGCTGCAGGAAAGGGGAGGGGGGTGTATGGCAGAGTAATGGAGAGGGAGTACATAAACAGGGTGAGAGGAGAGGGGGAAGCAAGGAGGGGGAGGGAGAGAAGGTAAATGGGGGAGGGAGGAGCGGGTAAAAAGGGTGGGGGAGAGTATTATACTCATTTATTTTTCAGAAAAGAGGGTCAGCCAGTCTCTGGAGTAATTCAGAGTTAAGGACCTCAGGGGATTTGAAGCAACAACCTTCCAATTGCAGGCACAGTGTCCGATCCCACTGAGCCACACGCTGCCCGTCTAATAATCTGTTATAATATAATATAACCCTCACACACACAGGCGCAGTGTCCGATCCCACTGAGCCACACGCAGCCCCGTCTAATAATCTGTAATAATATAATATAACCCTCACACACACAGGCGCAGTGTCCGATCCCACTGAACCACACGCCGCCCCGTCTAATAATCTGTAATAATATAATATAACCCTCACACACACAGGCGCAGTGTCCGATCCCACTGAGCCACACGCTGCCCGTCTAATAATCTGTAATAATATAATATAACCCTCACACACACAGGCACAGTGTCCGATCCCACTGAGCCACACGCTGCCCGTCTAATAATCTGTAATAATATAATATAACCCTCACACACACAGGCACAGTGTCTGATCCCACTGAGCCACACGCTGCCCGTCTAATAATCTGTAATAATATAATATAACCCTCACACACACAGGCACAGTGTCCGATCCCACTGAGCCACACGCTGCCCGTCTAATAATCTGTAATAATATAATATAACCCTCACACACACAGGCGCAGTGTCCGATCCCACTGAGCCACACACTGCCCCGTCTAATAATCTGTAATAATATAATATAACCCTCACACACACAGGCGCAGTGTCCGATCCCACTGAACCACACGCCGCCCCGTCTAATAATCTGTAATAATATAATATAACCCTCACACACACAGGCGCAGTGTCCGATCCCACTGAGCCACACGCTGCCCCGTCTAATAATCTGTAATAATATAATATAACCCTCACACACACAGGCGCAGTGTCCGATCCCACTGAGCCACACGCTGCCCCGTCTAATAATCTGTAATAATATAATATAACCCTCACACACACAGGCGCAGTGTCCGATCCCACTGAGCCACACGCTGCCCCGTCTAATAATCTGTAATAATATAATATAACCCTCACACACACAGGCGCAGTGTCCGATCCCACTGAGCCACACGCTGCCCGTCTAATAATCTGTAATAATATAATATAACCCTCACACACACAGGCGCAGTGTCCGATCCCACTGAGCCACACGCTGCCCGTCTAATAATCTGTAATAATATAATATAACCCTCACACACACAGGCGCAGTGTCCGATCCCACTGAGCCACACGCAGCCCCGTCTAATAATCTGTAATAATATAATATAACCCTCACACACACAGGCGCAGTGTCCGATCCCACTGAGCCACACACTGCCCCGTCTAATAATCTGTAATAATATAATATAACCCTCACACACACAGGCGCAGTGTCCGATCCCACTGAGCCACACACTGCCCCGTCTAATAATCTGTAATAATATAATATAACCCTCACACACACAGGCGCAGTGTCCGATCCCACTGAGCCACACGCAGCCCGTCTAATAATCTGTAATAATATAATATAACCCTCACACACACAGGCGCAGTGTCCGATCCCACTGAGCCACACGCTGCCCGTCTAATAATCTGTAATAATATATTATAACCCTCACACACACAGGCGCAGTGTCCGATCCCACTGAGCCACACGCTGCCCGTCTAATAATCTGTAATAATATATTATAACTATCTCACACACAGGCGCACACAGGCACACACACACAAAAACAAGTTTGTGGGGACTCTCCATTCATTTCTAAGGGGAAAACCCTAATCCCAACATAACAACCTTAAGCCCCACCCAGCCATAACCTTAGCCATAAGTAACCAAACAAAATAGAAATATAAGACTTTTGGCATTCTTAGTTTGTGATTGCATTCACAGATCTTTGTGGGGACCTGAAAAATGGTCCCCACGACATGAAAATAATAGGTTTTTAATCACATTGTGGGGAACATTTGGTCCCCACGATGTAATATAAACATAATCCACAGACACACAAACACACACAAGCAGCACAGGGTGATGCTAACCCAGGGTAAAGAGAGGGGGACTGAACTCCATCAGGCTCAGTTGGTGCACTGTCACTGGCCGAGCTGGCTTTGCCTCCACCTTCTGACCCTGCTTTAGCAGGACAGAGAGTCGCTGTCCGTTCCTCTTTAGGGCCGAATATCTGAAAGGACAGAGGACACAATTACAGGGGCTCACTGGACCCCATCCTTGCACGCCACCCTGCCTCTTTCACTTACAGCGGTGGGACCTGCATGATCTCTCCGGTGAACTTCTTCAGTTTCTCTTCCATGTCCTCTCTGGTGATGTGCTCTGCACAGATTCAGACAGTGGGTGGGGGGGTTCCCTGAGATCACAGGCCCATTCTGCTTCTGGGATCTCGTTAGAGTCCAGACAGCACTCCATCAGTCAGCCACTGCACCGTCTGTTGTTTCTGTTGTCATAACGGCTCGCGAACCTGCCGCACATAGGCTCACCGAAGCTGTTCTCCTGGGTGACAGTTCCTGTGGCGTCCAGCGTGTCTGTGGCCTTCCCAAGCTCTCCCACAGCAGTATACTTCTGTGGACAGACCAGGGAGTTTGCTCTGTGGCAGTAAAACCCTGTAACCACAGCATTCAAACGTCTTTCTAATACTCTTTCCTCCTGAGCCGTTACTACAGAATTCCATGCAATACTTGCCCCGAGATCTTTTGCACTGTTACTGTTTATTAGGTACACAAAAATCACGGTTCAGTACGGACCTCGGTGTTCCAAGACACGGTTTGGTACGTTTTTGGTACAGTGGGATGTAAAAGAGACAAAAAATAAGTTACTTCACTTTTTATTAAATGGTGGTTTATCGAACAAAGTATGACTGTTTTAAATAAAAAGCCTGTCAATACTGTTGCAACCCACTGATAAAAAGTAACATTACTTAAAAGTAAACCAAAACAAATATTCTCTCAAGTTAATAAAACTTATGTCCGTTAAGGTGCACGTTTAGACAATTTACGGTACCAGATCTGTACTGTATTCACATTAGCAGCTTTCAGCTCCATATTAGAACTGTGCAACACAAGTATTGTCTTAAAAAACATAAAACAAATATCTATTATGTTGCAGCATTTAAATAATAACTGTGCTCCACTTGTATGAACATTAACAACTTCCAGATTCACCCGCCCCTTTCCGAATGTTGCTCGGAGGAAATACATAAACACACAAAGGTTCCGTATTTGCTGCTTTCGTTCCGTACACATTCGTACCGAACCGAAACACCCGAACCGAAATTTTTCGGTATGAATGCGTGTACCGTTACACTCCTAGTGTTTATTGTATATTATTTATTGTTATGGAATTAATAAAGTATTTATTCCATCTATCAAATCGCATATTTGGTCACCCTAAAGCGAATGAGTTCTGTTGATCTGAAGCTCTACTCACCTTGGAACCTGTCAGCATGGTGGTTAACATTTTGGTCCCGCTGCCAATCCCAACCACTATATGGAAAAAAAAATGACTCATAACTCTCTTGGACAGAAATCTGATTAACCACTCCCGTGAATTAAGAGGCATCTGCCAGGTGAGGATACGCCTGAATTAGTCTCTTGGTTTAGATCAGAGATACCAGCAGCTGCACCCAAAGCAATTTCACAGCAAGCAAGCTCTAACGATAGACACACTTGCTTCCGATGGATGTTCATCCAGACCTTATTTGGATGCCGCGTAGCAGCTTGGTATTTTGATAATGACAATCTGAGGATTTCAATGACCCACCATGGAGGTTCTAGGGTGCATTCCCCGTAACAGAACTACAGCTACGTCAGACAATGACCGCACCGGACCAGAGCGGAACTCACCGAGAACGCCAGAGGCAGCGCTGTCCAGCGTCCCGCCGTGGCCCATTTTAATAAGTGCCTTCTTCCTCTTGCGGGGGTTCTGATGCTTCTCACCCACCTCTGTGACATAAAACTCCAGATAAGGATGCCTTTCTCCCTCCTCCATCCTGCGACGCGACGCTACGCACATACATCATGCTTACATCTAAATCGACAAGTTGAAACCCCATTGCTGTCTTTCACACGGGCTTCTCACAATGAACATCACTTACCTTCTAGAAGTTTCTCTTTCAGCCTATTTAACACGTCAGCCGATGTGGGTCCTTGTTTTTTATAAACTGCAAAAAGTCCATTTAAAGACTGCAACTTGGACAGCGGGGCTCTTTGAGATACTGTGCCCGTCACTACCGCAGCCATGCTTGCTGATTGTAGTGGCGCAAATGTATGACGAAAATTATCGTTGCTGGGGATGCTGGGTACTGTAGTTCTTTATTCCAAAATTTCGTTACCTTTTGTTAAACTACGCTTATTTTATAACTCGACAACTATTGTCCCTTTGATTTGTTTAATTAATGTTGCTTTATAAGCGCTTTGGAATGACTCGGTGCTTATTCCCCTCTATAAAACGAAGATGGTTCTCCTGGTACAACTAGAAAATAGATAATCAGAATCAGAATCAGAATCGTGTTTATTGGCCAAGTATGTGCAAGCACATACAAGGAATTTGATACTATAATATAGTAATATAATATATTATATTATATTATATAATATAGGAATACTATAATATAATAGTATTTCGATTTTCGACATTCTCCCACACGGTGGTTAAACTCGCTATCACCCGTACATTTCGTCATTTGTGACAGTTTGCTTATCTCTGCCCAGTGAGTTGTGCTGTAGGCTCGGTGTGCTGTTGGTTTGATCCCTATCTACATGGCATTTGTAATTTCTCGTTTTTCTGCGGGTTTCCCTCCCATATCCAAAACCTGAAGTTTCCTGGGAAATGCTCCAGACTAACTGCCCTTTTATTGAATAGAGTTATGGAGGATACATGGAAAAATCAAGAAGCACAACAGCTCTAAATTCATAAAGGAGAGACCACGCTGTTAGCAAGTCCATCTTCCAGCTGCTTATCTCAGTCTGGGTCACAGGTATTGTTTTTTAGATGTCTAGTGGACCAGCCAGCAGCAGCTTGTAGTACACGGGAATTTGACCTGGTGATACAGCGCGGAAGAAATTGCAAATAAGAATTAAAAGGTTAAAAATAGATTGTCACAGGAGACAAATGGCCAGTCACTGCGGTGTGAGTCCCACCAATCAAAATAAATGCTCAGGCATCTTGTGACATGACTCTTCGCTCAGCAGCCTGACTTGTCCCTGCTCCACCTAGCCCAGTCAGAGCCCATGTGACTGTCTAGGCAGAGGGCAACACTGAGTGACCCCACCAGACACACCCCCTAAGGCCACGCCCTACCCACCATGTTTAGCATCACCAACCGTCTCACAGGGTATCACGCCACACAAACCTGCTATGGAGCTGCTGCAGCCCTGACGGATAATTCCAGCCCCCCCCCCCTACTGGAGCTACTGAGTCATAACACAAATCAGAACACAAAGAGTTAAATGCTTTAATGCATCAGGGAGAAATTAACAAGAGCAAAACCCAAACGCCATCCATTATGAGGAGGGCTGTGTGGACGCACACTTCACCGAGGGCAGCACAGTTTTCATTGGCCAAGGCAAAATGACGACGTAAGGTGCAGGAGTCAGGGTGCTCCGTGGGGGGCAGGAAGACGGTGAGGGTGGGGCACGCTGAAAGAGGACATGGGGCGTGCTGACAGGAGACTGGGTGGGATACAAACACTAGAGGAAGTGATGTTGGAGCACCATCTGTGCCCAGCTGGGGTCAGCACTGCAGTTTCAGTCTATGAGACAGTCACCAAGTCTCAGTCTCTCCCTACAGCACGAACAGGATGTTTACAGTGAGCTGAATCGGCCCCCCTCAGATGGACATTCCTCACCAGCCTACTTTTGCCTCCCTTTCCCCATGAGGACTAACAGGCTGTGTATGTTCCTGCCCGCTGCTGCAATCAGACAAACTCTCACACGTGCTGTTTCAATGTGGTGCTGAGCCTGTCGCTCTCATGGGCAGATGAGGGAAGAGTCTACTCTACAATGCCTCCCAAGAGCGGTGAGCAGAGTCGGAGGAGAAAGAGGAACTACAACGAAGTTCCAAAGCTGGCGGTGGAGAAAGCAGAGGATGCACTCAGGGAACATGACGAGAGCTTCGGCGACAGGAACCTTTGTGAGACTCGCACCAAATTGGGGAGTTCCCAGATCCAGCTCACGTCTCCGACACACTGTGCCAACACCCAGCAGGTGGCCGAGGAGGGAATCGGCGCTGACATCACCAAAGGCGCCGTGCGTATGACTGCGGCGAGACAAGGCCGTCGGGGGCATGGAGGCTCGACGTGCAAACGCAGCGACATCGGAGGCGACAGCCTAGTTGCTCCTGCCCTTGGACGGGTGACTTAGACTTTACAGGAAGTGTCGATATAAAAACGTCATGAGTAGAAACAATGACTAGCTTTACACATGGACCATGGGATAGAGGCAGGAGCAGCGAATCAGCACCATACCCCTTATGTTTCAGTTCACAAAGAAAAGGTATAAAAAGAGACCCAAAGTACAGCAATCTGTGCAGCGTCTGCGTGGGATCATGTCTGTGCAAATGTCGGACACTGGAGCTCCGTTAATATTAAGACAGCTGAAAGTGGAATGGGTGGACAGACAGCCCCGACATGCCAGGTTGGTACGGAGCGCCCCCTGCTGGGAGGGGAGGCACACAGCCAGCTCAGAGCTCCAGCTGACCATCTCAACGTCTCCCCACTACGAAACACTATTATTGGCAAGAAGTAGAGGTTCCACAGGGCAAAGTTCACAAAATATTCTCAGGAAAGTCAAACCCCAAGAACCCTAACTGACAAACAAAAAGACAGAACATTTGCTTACTGTTACAGAAACACAAGGTTACAAATGATGTTTGCTGTCTGTCCTTATAAATAAAGCATGCTCTGGAAAAAGACAATAATAAAATATGTACAAGTACTGCTCACATTATGCCCACTGTGAAGGCACAGCACATGAGCGCCCCCGCATGGTGGAGAACTATACTACACAACACAGCAGTAATGGATGGAGAGGTTGTGGGCAATCAGATGCACTTTACAGAAAACAATGTTAAAAGCATGACATAATTGCAGTATCTGGACCGGCGCTGACCATCAGAATATCATGCCCCCCCCCCCCCCGAGACACCCCTTGCCACTTCCATGCCCGTCCCCGCGAATGACAGGCAAACCTGAGAGCCGGAAAGATCACACCCACCGACATGTGGCCACCCAATGCTAGGATGAGTGGGTGGAGCCACAGCCTGCCCCGGGGGGGGCGAAGCGGTGAGGGTGGGGTGGATAGAACAGGATCAACAGCAAAAACCACTTTCATCACCTTCTCTCCCGCGAAAGTTAAAACGCAGAAATATGTTATCTGAACGGCATTGAAGCTTTAGACGCTGACTGGGATGTGCGGCTTGGCATTAAAAACACACAAACAAACAAACAAACAAACAAACAAACAAACAAAGTCTTCTTACAGATGACAGTTCTGACGTGTCCGTTCAATGCACATAAACTGCAGAAACACATGCGACACTGTTTCTGCCCTCTTCATCCCAGCGTGGGTGGGGTTATGCCACATCATGGTGTGTTGACGCCCCTCCCCCCGTCCCCAGGCCCATACAAATTGAGGCAGAGCACAGGTACAGCCTCACGGCGACGTGGAGGCATGGAACTTGACAAAGGCGACGGCAGCCAGCTCCTTGCAGAACTCCTCCAGGACAATCACACCCTCCAGCAGGGTCATGTGGTCGATGCTGGACGGGGCCACACACACAGGCACATGTGAGCACATCCGAGGAGAATAAGCTCTCATATGAGAGCTCATATGACACTAAACCCCACAACAGGCCACCCTGAAGCAGCACCGAGACTCACCCCGTGCCCTCTGGCTCCAAGCCCAGCAGCCTCTTCCTGACCAGCAGGAGTTTGGTGGTGAAGTCGGGGATGCGTTGGATCCTCAGCATCAGATCTCCTACCACCTGGAGCGGGAGACACACAGCCCCATGGGGGGGAGGGGGGCTCTTGTTACACGGGACTGCGGTCCTGCAGGACAAGGACATGCCTCCACATGCGCACCGTGCTTCATGTGGTGCTTCATGTGGTGCTTCATGTGGTGCCAGAAGGACCAGATACTCAGCTAATTAAGCAATTAAGGGAGAAGGAACCTGCTCACAAACATGAGCCTATAGTCAGGCATACATACAAAGAGACAGACATACTGACATACAGAGAAACAGACAGAAAGGTAGACAGGCAGGCAGTGAGACAGGCAGAGACAAAGACAGAATACACAAAGGGAGACAGATTGACAGAGAGACAGGTAGGCAGACAGTTAAGCAGAGATCTGCAGAGAGATAGGCAGGCAGAGTCGCATACAGAGAGACATGAAGGAGACAGGCAAAGAGGCGATTAGAGAGAGAGACAGGAAGACAAGCAGAGACACAGGAAGGAAGACAGGCAGGCAGGCAGGCAGGCAGGCAGACAGACAGACAGACAGGCAGACAGGCAAAGAGACAGATTCAGTTTCTCAATCTTTGCCCCCGCCAAACAGGAAGGGGGAAAGAGACAGAGTGTTTACCCGGACTATGACGGAGAAGAGGGAGCGACAGGCGGGGGCAAGGTTGATGTAGGGGTCCAGCAGGTACTCGTGTAGGTGAGGGTGGGGCAGCAGGGCCAGCTTGGACAGCACAGACGTCACCTGCAGGTTCACGTCATACGGCTGCGGGGGAGGGAGGGCGCAGACACACAAATCAGGCAGGTGACGCTCCGCCCCTCAGCGGCCGCCAGCCACCCACCCGAAGACCTGCCTACCTGGTCCAGTATACGGCCCATGCGGTCAAAAAGAACCTTCAGGAAGTGGCCCTCGAAGAAGGGCCCATCCTGCTCACACTTCTCCAGGGGCTTGGGCGTCCCCAACCACTCCCAGCGCATGCAGATGCCACAGTAGTCCCTGAACTGGGGATGCAGAACACGGTCAGCAGTTTCTAAATGTCACACGCCCAGCTGTGCTAGTGGCCTCAGCACCTCACACCGGTAGGTGGTGCCTCACCTGTCGGTGTGCATCTCTCAGGTACGTGTCGTAACCGGAGCCCTCCACCTGGTAGGACGATTTGGCTTCCTCAGGCACCAGGCACAGGAAACTGGGAACAGAAGCGTGTGGAAGGACCTGCTCAGTACAGCTGAAATACAGCCACACGCACAGCACCACCTCCACCTTACCGCCATCACAGCTCAGATACAGCCACACGCACAGCACCACCTCCACCTTACCGCCATCACAGCTCAGATACAGCCACACGCACAGCACCACCTCCACCTTACCGCCATCACAGCTCAGATACAGCCACAAGCACAGCACCACCTCCACCTTACCGCCATCACAGCTCAGATACAGCCACATGCACAGCAACACCTCCACCTTACTGCCATCACAGCTCAGATACAGTCACACGTACAGCACCACCTCCACCTTACCGCCATCACAGCTCAGATACAGTCACACACACAGCACCACCTCCACCTTACCGCCATCACAGCTCAGATACAGTCACACGTACAGAACCACCTCCACCTTACCGCCATCACAGCTCAGATACAGTCACACACACAGCACCACCTCCACCTTACCGCCATCACAGCTCAGATACAGCCACAAGCACAGCACCACCTCCACCTTACCGCCATCACAGCTCAGATACAGTCACACGTACAGCACCACCTCCACCTTACCGCCATCACAGCTCAGATACAGCCACAAGCACAGCATCATCTCCACCTTACCACCATCACAGCTCAGATACAGTCACACGCACAGCACCACCTCCACCTTACCGCCATCACAGCTCAGCTCAGATACAGCCACACGCACAGCACCACCTCCACCTTACCGCCATCACAGCTCAGATACAGCCACACGCACAGCACCACCTCCACCTTACCGCCATCACAGCTCAGATACAGTCACACACACAGCACCACCTCCACCTTACCGCCATCACAGCTCAGATACAGCCACATGCACGGCACCACCTCCACCTTACCGCCATCACAGTTCAGATACAGTCACACGCACAGCACCACCTCCACCTTACCGCCATCACAGCTGATACAGCCACACGCACAGCACCACCTCCACCTTAATGCCATCACAGCTCAGATACAGACACACGCACAGCACCACCTCCACCTTACCGCCATCACAGCTCAGATACGGACACACGCACAGCACGACTTCCACCTTACCAGCCATTACAGCCCAGAGGCACTCACAAACACAGCACTACCTCCACCTCACAGCCATCACAGCTCAGCTGCACATTGACTCCTCTGAACTTCGGTAACATTTTCACAATGAAAACTAAACAACAAATATCAAAAATTCAATCTAGGTGTCCATGAGGGCCACTGGAGGTGCTGTGCAGTTATGTCACTCACAAGCTCTCACCAACTGAACAGCACATATACTGCACTCCGCCCAGACCTGTTAACTATCTTGTGGACCTCCGTCTTCCCATCAGGCTTTCCGTGGTCTGGCGACTGAGGAGGCGAGGAGCTGAGCCAGTCTGGGCTGGAGAGTCTGTTGTCTGGGGAGAGGTCTGTGAACAAAGGGTCCTCCTCCAGGTCCCTGCATGACAGCACAGCATTTCATGACTTAATGCATGAACACAGGCCATGTTCACCTGACACCGCTTTACCTGTAATCGCCGTCCTAAAACGGCACGTTACCAGGCCGATGCAAGAGGGCTGAGGCGAGATGTACTGTGATTATGAACATTCGTATTGTCATTAATTTGAATATTCTCTCGTGATATAGCCTAAACACTTGTCTTGCACAATAAAGTTATAATACACTATTTTTACACAAGTTTGATCAAGATATGGGTCTACTGTTGACGCCATTTCAAAACCACCTGCTATATTTCACTGTTGTCTTCATATGAATTTCACAATATGATAAATATCAATATAGTGAAAATCTTTGAAAATATCCTGACATTTTTAGGGCATATTGTTCAGCCCTACTGTGCACAAATATGTTCGCTTATCAGCACATAAGAATGTATCAATGTATTTTGGCATATGTTACCATGGACAGCTGCATCTGTATGCCTGCGTACATAAGCATTAGCATTTAGCGTATGAGGATAAGGATGCGTGTTAGCATATGTGAACAAAGACAGCCGCGTCTGCACGTGTCAATGTAGGCACGTATGCATTAGCATTTAGCGTATGAGGATAAGGATGTGTGTTGGCGTAGCAACATGCATTAACCCTCTGGGGTGGAGTGCGTTGTCGGCGACGCAGCGTACTTTCGTGTCTATTTCAGTTTATATCTCGCTGAAATCTTAATGTAGAATCATGAAAAAAAAAACACTGGCAAAATCCATAACGTCTTCTTTTCAAAACCATCGTCCATTGTTGGAAGTATTAAAGTTTTTAAAATTAGGTTAAATCGGCTAAAAAATAAACCATGTCACCTTTGTTTTACCTGCATGGGGGGCGTGTAGTGCCGCCCTCACATGAGGATCGCTATTCGCATTATAAATAGCCGCATTTCCGCATACTCAAATCGCATTCACATGGTAATTTGATGAACAACGCAATGGAGAAATGCGATCCAGATACACCCCCATATGCACCATAAAAGGGGGGGGGGGGATGTGGCCAGGTGTCAATGGCTCATTCATACACATGAAAGCTATTCAATGGAAGGAGACCAGAAATAGTGATATGAGTTTGGTGTTTCTTATTTATCAAACTGAATGTTGCAGCTACGCCATTTAGTCATCTTCATGTAGCCAAGACTTTGGTGATCAGATATCTGGGATCAAAACAAACTGCCACCATTGCTTACTATGTATTTTTATAATGTTTCTGCAAGTGTTCCAAACTGCATTTTACAACATCTGTACTTTGATGTCAAATTACAAACTTCACATAAATCTGACATATTTACAATATACATTCAAATTAAGATGTAATGGCAAAACAAATATATAAGAAATAATTTATTTGCCATGAATTAAGTTTATGATATTTGAAGAGATGTGTGACCACGCCCCAGTCAGTGAAAGTGTGCTTCCTACCCCCAGACCACAAAGGGTTAACGTTTGTTAGCATGCAGAGCTGTGACTGCATCACTGCTAACAGCTGGAGGCATTAGCCTGACTTACACAGCATCAGGCAGCTGCCCGTTCTCCAGCACCTCCCTGTCCTCCTGTGGTTTGTTTTCCAGGTAGCACCGCTCCTCCAGGTTCCTCAGCACCAGGCTGTACACCACATGTTCACAGGGCTTCTGCAGCAGGTGCTCGAACATGCGCAAAGTCATGATGCTAATCTGTCCAGCGGGGGACGAAAGAGAGCGGGACACAGTGAGACACCACATTAGTTACCCGAGTCTCAATTTTTTGACTTGTGGTGCTGAACCAGTTTCATGTAAATACTGCCTGCACAGAATATTAAAATATTATGACACTTAATTTCTGCCTGGATACGCATGCCCTGACCCTGCTTTCTGACGCACCTCGTCAGACAGGTGGTCGCAGTGCTCGATGAGCCTGTGATACAGTGGGGGCCGGCCAGCCCCATCGGGGGTCTCCGCCTCCCGCTCCTCCCCCAGCAGAAAGTACACCGTCTCCTGAAGCAGTGCTTCTGAGCTGATCTGCCTTATGATTCGGGTCAGCAGGGCCGTGGAGGTTAGGATGCCCATCTCTGAGCTGTTGGGTCAAGGGTCACATTGGCAATGTCAAAGGTCAGACTGTCAGAGGATTAGGGTAAAAATTTTAAACTGTTCAAAGTTATAAACGAGCGAGGTCAGGCATGTTCCTGAGACATCAAAGTTCAATGGCGAACATCTCGGTGCGATAGTTACGTTTGCATGAGCTGCGGTTCCAGGGTGAGCACTAGAAACTTCTCTCTGACGGCCCGGGCCAGCACCACAGCCGCCGTCTGAGCAAAGGAGCAGCCTACTTTCAGACCATGTTGGGCAACCACCTCAGTGCCATCACACTCGCATAAGGAACATCTCCACAAGACATCTCCGTGTCCAGCAAGCTACTGCTGTCTCAGTGTGCAGGGTCGCAGTGTTTCCAGAGTGCCATTGCTGCTTCCATGTGTTCAGTGTGCCACCACTGCCTCAGTGTGCGGGTACTCCGTGTGTTCATTGTGCTGCTGCTGTCTCAGTGTCTGGGTTCTCCGTGTGTTCCACATGCCACCACTGTCTCAGTGTCTGGGTTCTCCGTGTTCTGTTTGGCTGACGGAGGTTGTGCTGGCGCTGCCTCAGTGTGCATGTGCTCCATGTTGAGTGTGCTGCTTGTTTCTGTGTGTGGGTGCTCAGTGTGTTCAGCGTGCAGCTGTTGTTTCTGTGTGTGGGTGCTCAGTGTGTTCAGCGTGCAGCTGTTGTTTCTGTGTGTGGCTGCCCTGTATATTCAGCGCGGGGCTGCTGTTTCTGTGTGTAGGTGTTCAGTATGCCATTGCTGTGTAGCGTGTCTAGCATGCTGATGCTGTATACGGGTGCATGGTGACGGTGCTGGTACCGTCTGCGCCTCCTTGATCAGCTGATCGCAGTAGTCCAGCCAGGACAGGAAGGAAATGAGCGGCCTCTTGCCTGTGAAGGCCGTGGCGTCCTCTTTCACGCTGTAGGCATCCAGCCTGCCGGGCGATATGGGACACACCACAGATCCACCACCGATTCTCAGCGAGGGATACAGCTCAGCCCCCCCCCCCCAAACACACACCCCCTGAGCAAGTACCACATCAACTCACCCCCAGTTTACAGACTCCAGGGTCTCGATGTCCAGCGGGTCCATGGATGGGGGCAGCGCCCGGTAAAATGTGGAAAGGCGCTCGGCCAGCAGCTGACACAGGGCTGTGCTCTCTGTCAGGCAGCGGGCGGCTGCCGGCTCAGGAAGGCTGGCTAGCAGCATAAGGCCCTCGCAGGCCTTCACCACGATCCGGCCGTCCTGCCAGGGAGAGCGGTGCACTGTAAGTAAAGCCAGCTATATAACCATCCTGTGAGAGACTCCGAGGATGCGATCAGTACTGCTGGCTATGTCACTGCCATTTTAGAGACACTGAGGACACAGACAGTACAGTACAGAGACAGGGTCTGTACTCCGGGAACACTGACCGGGCTCTTGGTGAGGTTGAGCAAGGAGTTGACGAGGTTGTAGCTGTGGTTCTGGTTGGCCTGGGTACTCTGCTCAGCAGCAGCTGCCCCGTTGGCTTCCAGTGCTGGCTCCCCCACCGCAGGTGCCTGGCCGGTGTCAGGTGAGTTGGCCCCGGCCGCGTCCCCTCCCAGCCCCCCGCACTCAGATGCCCGGGTGGCCCCCACCTTTGCCTTGTTCTGTTGTTCATATGTAACATAAAGGACATGAGGCTAAACTACCAACAGACACGCAAACCGATATGAAGCAGCCACCCTGGGGATGGGCTCTGCCCCCAGGAACGGCGTGGGACCTCAACGACACTCAGGCAGCCAGCAGCTTCAGGGACTCATCAGCCTACCTCCAGGAAGAAGCTGACCAGGTAGGGGTCCTGCTTCAGTTTAGCACAGACAATGCAGAGGAACTGAATCTCTTCATTCTCGGTGGGGGCCGCCAGCACCTCCCCACACAGGCGCACCAATTTCTGTTGGGGGGGGGGGGGGCAGAATGAGGATTCAAGCACACAATTCATTCAAGCAGATGCAAGACGGGGGGCCCAAGCTGCTGTGCCGGACCTCCTGCAGACACAAGCCTCACCTGCACCGGCCTGTGCACATTGATGTGAGGGAGGAGCGGCTGGCGAATCCGCCCCAGTAGCTTGGTGTAGAAGCCCAGCACCTGCTGCTTCATTCCTGGGGGGCACTGGATGGGGCAGAGGCACAAGTCAGAGCGTGGCCGGCAGCGCGGATACCCCCCACCCCCCAGCGCACACAGGGCACACGCAGGCTCCTCACATCAGCTTTGCCCAGCGTGTAAAGTGTCTCCAGAATCTTGTGGTGTAGCAGGTACTCCATACAGGGCCCAGTCTCGCCAGACTCCCGCTCGCCCTCCTCCTGGGTCAGGATGTCCAGCATCTGCTCCAGGTGGGATGGGATGTTGGTGTCCGTCACGGGGGCCTTGTCATCTGCCCAAACAGTACCAACTTAAGCCGAGGGACGCCGTGTGGCATCTTTAAAACCCGCCAGCACAGTGCGATGCAGTCACCCTCAGAGCCATGTTGTAATGACAGCCCAGGGGCCGGGGTGTCTTACCCGACGTCTCTATGTAGTAATGAGTGATGGCCTTCCAGTGGTACACGAAATCCTCCTGCAGAGGCAGAGAGGGTGCGAGCTGCGAACGCAAAAGGGAGAACAGTCACCTTCCACCCTGCGTGTCACCTCACCTCCTGTGCCCCCCATCCTGAGGGACTGGGCTGCATAGCTGCACACGTACGTGCTATCTTCTGGGGCTGATGCTTTCAGTGACAGCAATGCACTCATGACGTGCAATGTGCTTTGTGCTGTGCTGACCTTAGTTGAAGAGCCAAACCATGCACATCAACCCTACAGGAATGTCCTAATGCAGGAAGCGGGTCATCCCTGGTCTGTTTATGGAAACCTTTCATTTTAACTTCACCCAGGATGCCTGTCCGGATCTAAGCAGGTGAGAGTGAAGGCTCGACGACCAGGCTCGAGTCCCGGTACCGGCCGACGCCGACATCCTACGCGTCTGGTCGGGGTAAACGTGACCCAGATCGCCGTAACGAGTCAGGACGGCCCCGGATGTCGACCCTTAAAATTGTCTGGAAAGCCGCTGACACCCAAACAGCGGCTCCTATAAAATATGTACTATCCACGTAGATCCGTATTTAGTAACAATCCGCTGGCTACAACGCCGATTAAGGGCAGTTAGCCGGCGACCCGGCCGTTTAGCATCTTCAGCTATGGGGGCCCATTCATCCTCGGTCTGGCCTGACACCACGGCCGATGGCTGGGCGCTTCCTTCCCCTCTGCGGCGGTTTTCCTTACCGCCTCGACTGCGTGCTGGAGGATGGAGGTGAACTTGGAGAACATTTTGTTTTTGGACTGAAGCAGCTTCTCCCGAGAAGACCGAGAGAGCTCCTCTATCTTCCGTCGGTTGCTGCCGCCGCGATCCAGATTGAAGCTTTCATAAATGTACACTTATCACTTAAAAATAATAATAGTAAAACTCAACGAGCTAATACGAGCGCGTAAAAGCAGACGGGTCGACTCGGGCGCCCCTCAGTACTACGTAAACATCGCAGCGGCTGCTAAGCTGCTAGCCAGCTAACAGGGACACCGTGGCACTTCCAAGTCCAGTCTGACTGGGGCGCGGAGAGGCGTCCCTACCGCCGCCTAGCGGTGAGATAGTAAAACGGCTAAAAGGTTCTTGTGAGGCTCATCTGAAATGACACTTAATTTACCCGTCTGTACAAGTACGGGTACATTGGATTGCTGTAGATGTCGTAGATCCCATTTTATATCCTTGGAAACATATGCACACACACATGTTCGGTTCAGTGCAATCCGATCACAGGCACCCTGGCCTGTGTCATAGACTCTGTCTCTCTGTGAAAAACCTCATTTTGGGGGAAAAAAGACACACAGTACAACTGTGAAACTCCCAATATTTTGAAAATTTCACTCTAACTAAGCTGCCCAGTCACTAAACCCAGTCAATGTTCCACTGTGGGGAAAAGCCCATTGTAGCTATACATATTATCCCAGTTAAATATTCAGTTTGTCTGCAAAAAAAATAAAAAATTCTCTGTGAAATACCCATTTTCGCTATAAATATCACTGTGTGATTGAAATGATCCTCCATTTGCCAAGTACATTGGAATGCGTCTGTACTCATATCCCCTCTTACTGTCCTAGACATGCACACATAAATTGTAGAGTGGAGTTTGGGGTTCAAGGGCAGATTTGGGCCATTTATTCAGCATTTCTGGGGCATTTTGGGGAATTAAGGGGCAGGCTTGCAGGCCCAACAGGGATGTCACTATTCTGCTGAAGCCAGGGTGGAGACCAATGACCTCCCAATCAGAGGCACAGAGGCTTAACTCACTGAATCACACATGCAAATACCTGCACTGTGCAATCCTCACTGTTTTAATGTGAAACCACATGCAGAGTGAAAAATAGCACACTGTGAATTTCCCAAACCCTGTCCCGTAACATCCTGTGAATTTTACAAATTTTATCCAATAACGCACTGTAAATTATCCAAACCCTATCCATTAACACACTGTGAATTCCCTAAACCCTGTCCATTAACACACTGTGAATTCCCTAAACCTTGTCCAATAACCCACTGTGAATTCCCTAAACCCTGTCCAATAACACACTGTGAATTATCCAAACCCTATCCATTAACATACTGTGAATTCCCCAAACTCTGTCCATTTTTAATCTGAAGCTGCCAAGTTAGGGCACCATAGTATTTCAACATACAGCTGTAGAAGATATTAAGAGAACACTCTATATTTTTAAACAAATCTCCATTTTAAAATCCTCATTTAATTGTGGTTCTGCTGGCAGAAGGCTATGGTGAGCCACATGTTGCATCCAGGTTCAAAGTTTCTAAGTCAGCAATACACAAGAACAGGGTGAAGCAGGTGAAACTGGTAACAACCAGAATCCAGCCAGGTAGAGGGCGGAAGAGACAGTCTAATGCCAGAGATGACCGTTAACTGACAGTTTTTCATGAATCATAGAATGACATCAAGTGACCTTCAGAAGGATTGGGAATCATTAAGTGCAAGTGTGAAGTGCACTGCTAGGACAGTTCATATCAGGCTCCTGGAAGCAGGACTGAGCTCCCATACAGCAAGGAAGAAGCCCTTCATTAATGAGAAACTGAAAAGAACTAGGCTACAATTTGCAAAAATATATATATTATTCACAGACGTGCACCACTGAGAAATGAATGAAACAAAAAATTGTGCAGTGGTCTCTTAATTTTTTCCACGGCTGTATATCATGCCTCATGTTAAATGACGCTTTGTCTTTCAATGTGGAGGTACAAAGTCCTTATTGGATACATCTCCCTCATATTATCTCATATTATATCTTGGCTGTCATAAATGATGACTCCGCTGCAGCAATGAGGTAAGTTCGTTGATCAGGCTTAGCCAGTGACTTTACAGGGCTCTCTGATACAGGAGGCGTTGACACTTGTTATGGATGCAGCTTCTCTTTTTCCGCTCCAGTGATCGCAGCTCTCTAACGGTATGAAATGCATGGGCATTATTTGTCATTATATGTGGCAGCGCAACGTGGCCCTGAATAGGAGCTGCAGTGCAGTGAGGGATGGACGATCCCCCAAACTAACACACTGATTATGCACTTTCGCAGTTAAGACTAACCAACTGAAAAAGTGACCTAACAGCAAACTGGACGTCGTTTCATTCAAAGGCAGGAGATGCTCCCGTCGGCCGGCAGCCATGGAGAGTGTGAACCGCGAGTGGCAGAGGTGGTCAGGCCCTGTCAGCCTGCCTCTGTGCCCGCCACTGACCCTCACCATGAGACCGTCGGGGAGAAGCGGCGAGGGCAAGGCGGGGTACCTTCCACAGTCAGACACGCTGCTCTCAAATGATCAGCCCATGGTATTTGTATTAGTGTAGTACAGTGTAGTACAGTGTAAGCAGGAGCACAGGAACTCGGGGGGGCATGTACTCCCTGTATTTAATTTGGCCTCATACATTCCCCCCACCCGCCCACAATCTGCATGTTTTGATAATTTGTGAATTTCAGGGAAATACTACACTTTGGCAACAAATGCATTGAAATGTGTTTTTGTTTGTTCTGTCTGTGCACTGAATATGGCCACTCCCTTGAAGACTTATTTTTATTCAGATAGCTTTTTGATGACCTTAACCCCCACCCAGCCCTAACCTTAACCATAAGTAACCAAACTAAACATGAGACTTTTGACTTTTGGCGTGTTTATTTGAAACGGTCCCCACAACCTCCAAATAGCAGGTTTTTATTACATTGTGGGGTCCCCAATTATGTTGGTCTTTGTATGTTTTTATGTTAAGAATGCCTTGCTTGGGTAGAAGGTTACATGTTTTGCCAGATGGTGGTGCTGCAGTCAAACCTCTC
Organism: Brienomyrus brachyistius; assembly: GCF_023856365.1. Taxonomy (NCBI): domain Eukaryota; kingdom Metazoa; phylum Chordata; class Actinopteri; order Osteoglossiformes; family Mormyridae; genus Brienomyrus; species Brienomyrus brachyistius. The sequence goes on along the minus strand of NC_064552.1, from coordinate 983,175 downwards.
TTTTTTTTTTTTTTTAAATAATGGCCAGCCAAGAGGGATGATTAAATTCAGCACACACAATAAATCAATGTTCACCAAAGGCATAAATTTGAACATTATCTCAGAGAAACCCAAATAGAGATTGTATCATGGGACAATTCTGCAGCTTCTGCTACTACATTGTGCACTTCAGATGGTCCAGTATGTTTTGGGCTTCTGACCGACAGATGAGGTGTTAGAAGCCAGTTTCCTGTTACGCTGACAAGGTGGGAGGGTGGAATGTGACGTTGACTGGTCAGCTTCAAGCAGATTGTAGATTTGAGTGGCAAAAGGTTCAGGGCAACATCGAAAAGCTGGTTTGCGATTGTGGACAACAGACTTAAGATCTATATCAGGACAGAGCGTCACAGTTAAGTACTTTTTATGGTTAACCTAGAGCTCACTAAATCTTTTCATAAAAGACCTATTTGATTTATGGTTTTCTCATGGTGTTTGCTTTGTTACATGATTGAAACTTTTAAATGCAACACCCTTGTAGATTTATCTCTTTATCCCACTCCGCAAAACATTAATCCTTCTAGGTGTGTGTGTTTGTATGTGTTTATTTCCATGACATTGGAGATACGTACATCAGCTATTGTATTTACTCACGTCACAGGAAACACGGTGACTGGCCTCGAGCAAGAATACTCAATATTGAGAGTAATACATTCGCATAAATACGGACGTTTAATTTACATTCCTGTCATCTCACTAATTTCCCTTTTTGTGTGCTATTAAATGGAAATGTGTCTGATCTAATAAACAGTAATTATTAACAAAAAATGTACAATGACCTGAAGAACAGAGCCGTTTCAATTGTTTTCAGCGAATAGTCAGCTGTCAAAGTAGCAATACATATTAGATGATGTGAAGCAGCGTGCACCTTACAGCTCCGCCCACACAGGACACACCCCGACACGTTTCTCTAAGCCTCGCCCATTTAGAGTCACGCGCCACTCCCAAACCCACCTTCCCGGCTATATACTGCGCCTCTTATCAAGCAACACCCCACACCTCTTTAAGCCCCGCCCCCAAAATACACCCCCAAACCCTCCTCGCAGAGTGTTTTCGCGACTATTAGACAGGCACCACCCACTAAGTGAGCCCCGCCCATAAAGGACGCCTCCCGAATAAATAACTGCTGCTCCAAAGGGGCCCCGCCCCATGTCTTTTCCAGCCCCGCCCCGTATAGGACATTGCCTACCGCGTCTCTTTCTGCTCCGCCTCCTACGTAATGCGCCCAGCCCTCGGCTCCGCTCTGCCCCTCGTCCTCCCCTTTCCCTCATCACTGAGCATAGACGTGCCGTCCTGCTTTAATTCATTACAGCGATCGGACGACGCGTCCTTCGTTGCACTGTTTGGAAACCTAACTGGATAATATTTTTAGGCGACGTTCTTTATTTTTGAAGGGGTAAAAAAGCAGCGTCTGTGTGAGACATGTCTGCGAGAGGTGAGTGTCGATGGGCATTCTTTACACTGCGGTGTGCGACAGTCAAGCCTGCGGTAGCTGATAGAAATAAATCTGGTTTATTTGAGCATTGACGCTATTCCTTTGCCTTGACGCTGATTTTGGGGTGTGTGTGTGTGTGTATGCTCGTGTGTATGTGTGCGCGCGGTGCGTGTGTGTGTGTGTATGTGCGCGCGCGGCGCTTGTGTGTGCGTGTGTGTGTGTGTGTGTGTGTGTGTGTGTGTGTGTGTGTGTGTGTGTGTGTGTGTGTATGCGCGCGTTTGCTCCTCATGGGCTTCAGTGTGCTCCGCGGCAGACCCCTGTGTTCGTCCGTGTTTTCTTCCCCGTCACCCGTGGCTGTCACTCGAAGCTGTCACGCGTAGCCGTCACGAGTCTGTTCTAGGTTGCTCCAGCTGTTTGAGGTATACGAATAACTGCTCTGTATTATATAAAGCACCCTAGTTAGTTTACGGTTTATCCGTAGAGCCGTTCATTATGCGGCGTCCTCTTCTTATAGCCCCATTTTCGTGCTTTCTCTCTGCGCTGGAGCTCCCCCGTTTGGACCGCGCTGCTGCCGTCTCTGAGTGCGGCCATTGGGAAACACGGGCCGGCTCGCCTGACAGGATTAGTGTATGCGCTCACACGGGCTTTTGTGCCCCGGCAGTAGCGCCTGCTCATTCTTCTTTTCATCCGGACGGTTGAATAACATGTTGACTCGGCGTTTGTGAGGTGTGCCTGTGGCACGGAAGGGATTTACGCGGAACCCGGAGGCTGCAGGATCGCATCCCAACGCTGTCACATCAGGGGAAAAGGCTCTTTGTTGAAAAGTTGTGATAAAATCTACACAACCCCTTCTTTCCGAGTTTCGCAGTAAAACAGTCTCTGCACTTCATTCCTCTTTAATGTAAGTGTGAAACTGACTGCATGCTTATCCTTTGCCGATTTTGAATCTCATTGCATGTTCTCCTAGAGGTGTAGACACATTAATGCCAGGCTAATGTTGTACTGGTCTCAAGTGGAATTTCCTGGTTATTTCCTGATACTACCTGAAATATTTTATTTCTAATTACTTAATCCCAGGAAATGTTTAAAATATGCTTGGAGCTAAAGCCTGGGGGGCGGAGTGGAGGCTCTGAGACTAGGGATCTGTGCCAGCAACCGGGAGGTTGTTGGTTCAAGTCCCATGAATTCCTGGAGTGATTCTACTCCACTGGGCCCATGAGCAAGGTCCTTAACCTGCAGTTGTGTAAATCCTGGATATGACGTTAATCTACATCCAGCCCTACAAGCAGGTCCTCTGATTTCCAGGGACAGATTTGGGGGTTCTGGCAGGATTGGCACTCTAGCCACTGGAAAAAAATTCACACTGTTCCATTCCACTTGAGCTAATATGGTGCTGAGGTATCACCTGCCACACAGCTGCACTTGGGTTCTCATCCCTAAGGCGGGTGTATGGGTAGACATGGCTGCTTGTCACTTCCCCATAAAGAAGCTCTCTGATCCATACTAACTGTTAGCTGTGGTGGCTAAGCCTAGTTAGTGCACCACTGCTAACTGTTTTGGGTAACAGAACTGATCCACGATGCGAAAAAGCTTCATCATATTTCCTATGCTTCATACATTGAAATGAAGAGATCATTTTTGCTCCAGTCTTAATGAGTGCTGTTGTGCCTGTACGTGACCTGCCCCAAATCTGTCACCTTGTCACGAGGACATGACTGACCACTAAAACAGCGGGTTTGTATTATGGACCATGTGCATGCGTCTGTGCGTCCCTGAGAAGAAGAGGAAGGACGGGTCAATGAGAAGAAGATCTGGCAGGTCTGACCTGAAACTGCCAGCTTATGCACTCGCACAGTCAGCCTATATATACCCAGCGAAACAAAGCTGTGGTCTTTCTGCTTTGTGTAGCTGTCAGGTTGCTGTGGTTGTTTGATAACTTTGGGCCCCCGGTGCCAGCCTTTCCTTTGGGCCCCTGGTCCCGGCCTTTCCTTTGGTGTGCTCAGTGCTGGTCTTTCCTGTGGGTCCCCGGTGTCAGTGTCCCCTTTGGGTCCCCGACTGAACGAATGGGGAGGGACAGTGACCGAACCACTCTCCTGTGCCATCACGGCCTTTCCCCCTCATTAGCAGTAGCTGTGCTGGAACCTACCAGCCAATCAGATTACGCTTGGATCTGAACCACTTATGTTTGTTGATGTCTTGCCTCATTCAAAGTGAAGGGGAAAGGCTTTGGCTGAATGCTCTCATTTGTCGTGCTGTCTGTTTGCGGGTCACCCTTTGCGTCTGGAGAAGGCCTGGCTCTCTGCAGCCTTTCTGTAATGCTAAAGGAATGCCGTGTCACAGTGAGAGTGGCTCTCCACCTTCCCCAGAGATGTGCCGGGGGCTGCGGCCTCTTAGCAGCTGTAAATGTGGGTTAGCATGCTGCTATATCGAGCCGTTTTTTGTTCACGTGCAGGTTTAGCCCTGGGAAGTGCTGCAGAACACCCTGCAGTCCATCCAGGCACCCTTAGCCCTGAGAAGCGCTGCAGGACACCCGGCAGTCCATCCAGGCACCCTTAGCCCTGGGAAGCGCTTCAGGACACCCGGCAGTCCATCCAGGCACCCTTAGCCCTGAGAAGCGCTGCAGGACACCCTGCAGTCCATCCAGGCACCCTTAGCCCTGAGAAGTGCTGTAGGACACCCGGCAGTCCATCCAGGCACCCTTAGCCCTGAGAAGCGCTGCAGGACACCCGGCAGTCCATCCAGGCACCCTTAGCCCTGAGAAGCGCTGCAGGACACCCGGCAGTCCATCCAGGCACCCTTAGCCCTGGGAAGCGCTGCAGGACACCCGGCAGTCCATCCAGGCACCCTTAGCCCTGGGAAGTGCTGCAGGACACCCGGCAGTCCATCCAGGCACCCTTAGCCCTGGGAAGTGCTGCAGGACACCCGGCAGTCCATCCAGGCACCCTTAGCCTTGAGAAGCGCTGCAGGACACCCGGCAGTCCATCCAGGCACCCTTAGCCCTGGGAAGTGCTGCAGGACACCCGGCAGTCCATCCAGGCACCCTTAGCCCTGCTCGTTCCCGTTTGCTCGCCGGCTTCCTGATCGGCCCCCCTGATGTCTCCCTATACACCCTGCACAGCTTTGCCACGAATTAGTTGTCAGCAAGGCTTCATTGTAAGCAGGAAATGGCCAGCATGCAGATATGTCTGCAGGTGCTGAATGTGCCATAAGCTCACTTCTCATTACAACGACACACAACCCTGGAATGATAAATTTAATCACATATACCCCTCCCATGCTCCGCCCATACCCCTACCATGCTCCGCCCATACCCCTCCCATGCTCCGCCCATACCCCTCCCATGCTCCGCCCATACCCCTCCCATGCTCCGCCCATACCCCTCCCATGCTCCACCCATACCCCTCCCATGCTCCGCCCATACCCCTCCCATGCCCTGCCTATGCTCTGCCCATGCTCTGCCAGTGCCTTGCCCATGCCCCACCCTATGGCCCCCGTGCCCTAGGTGCTTTATTTACGATGTGTCGCTATGTTGCCTGTGTTCCTGCCCCAGTGGCCTGGGGGAGCGAGCATTTATTATCGCTCTGGATGGCTGTCTTCCTCTGTGGCACATCAGTCAGACACGCCTGAGCCTGGTGGCGGAGAGGGGGCTATCTTTGGAAGCATGCCATTTAGCCAGTTTGATATTGTCTGCTCTGGGAGTGCAGTCATTTCTGGGGGGGGGGCTGCAAATGTTCTCCCGGTTCGTGGCCCCCTGTGTCTGTCCTATCCCCCAGCTGCGGGTCTCCCAGCATGCTGTGCGGTATCTGAAGTGTGGTCTGAAGACCGCTGAGAGTCAGGCCGCCATATTTCAAGTCAGCATCGATGTCCTGGGTCCCCAGGGGCCTCTGCATAGGGGCACCTTAACAGTCAAGCCCTATCCTCCATGTGCACCCAAAGTCCATCTATGGAAATAGATGTGTGACAATGTCTAACCTGAGCAGTTTTGCACAGACAGATTACCTGTTTCCAGGTAGTTAGGAGTTTATGGCTTATTTCTAGCCAGGAGGGGTTCTTATTTCATTAAGGCGTGTCTAGAGGTACCTAAATGCTCCCCTTTGTCCTTCAGGAATCTTAGCCTGTTTTGGAGCGCCGCTTTTGACATGAGAACGCTCCCCGTGTGCAGCAGGCGGCGGGCCGGGCTGGCGGGCTGGCGGGCTCCTCTCAGCCTCATCCCAGTGTTTGGAGCTCTGCTCCGGAAATGACATCACAGCCTGACCACAAGGCTCTGTTTTTCCCCCCGAGTTTGGCTCTCTGAGGCGTAATGAGTCACGAGAGGCTGCTGGATGGAAACTTCCAGCAATGCCGGTGGGATGACGTGGGCTGCTGGCTCCATGGAAGCTCCAGAAGATCCAGAAAAAGCAGCCAGGTGTTTCCACCATTTCGTGGTCCTACATGGGCTCTGGACTGTGGGTTGGAATCTCCTGTGTCTTTGAGTGGGAGCATAGCTCACCAACAGGTAGGCAGGGTGGCTCACCCGCAGGTAGGGAGCACACCACACCCGCAGGTAGGGAGCGTACCACACCCGCAGGTAGGGAGCGTACCACACCCGCATGTAGGAAGCGTACCACACCCGCAGGTAGGGAGCGTACCACACCCGCAGGTAGAGAGCACACCACACCCGCATGTAGGGAGCGTACCACACCCGCAGGTAGGGAGCACACCACACCCACATGTAGGGAGCGTACCACACCCGCAGGTAGGGAGCGTACCACACCCGCAGGTAGGGAGCGTACCACACCCGCAGGTAGGGAGCACACCACACCCGCAGGTAGGGAGCGTACCACACCCGCAGGTAGGGAGCGTACCACACCCGCAGGTAGGGAGCGCACCACACCCGCAGGTAGGGAGCACACCACACCCGCAGGTAGGGAGGGTAGCTCACCCGCCAGTGGCTGCTAATGCCAATGCCCACTACTGCCAGTACCTCTTAAATCTGCTGCCCTGTAACACCACTGCCCACTAATGCCAGTGTCCCATAACTCCAGTAACGACTAATTGCAGTGCCCAGTAATGCCAGTGCCTGCTAATTTCAGCACTTTGTTAAACCCAGTACCCGTAACAACAGTGCTCACTAACTGTACTGTCCACTAACTGAACCTTGCCTGCTTGTGTAGCATGCAGGGGTAGGGCTACAGCGCCCACTGCTTTCTGCATATGTCTGATGCGATGCAGCCACGCAAATTGGGCCAGGCCTGAGAATGTCACAGATATGGACCTTGGGGGATAAAGACCAATGAGAAAGGCAGAAAAAGGCAGGCGAGATTCTGAGGCACGTCCTCCCTGTCCTCCTTACTGTCCCCCTGCCCTTCTCTCCCATATCAGGCCATTCTCCTCTTGCAGACAGATGTCTCTCATTGACTAGGCACTGTGCTCCTGTTCAGGCCCATCTGCCTGCTCACTGGTCTGCCTGTTGGTGACCTAGAAGCAGCTACTGATCCAGTCCATGAGCTGCAGCACTGGAGCCTGCAAATATGGCGGCTTTTAGCTGCTGTGCCCGGGTCTGGTGTTCGCTGTCAGACGTGGCCCCAGCCGCGGCGTGGCCATGGTGACCGGCCGTGTGCTGCCTCAGCGGAAGACACCATCTGGATTTTCATTTCAGCTATTTGGTAGGCTGGTATAAATGGTGAAACCTCTGCCCGTCCGTTGTTCCTTGCTTGGGCTCAATGTGTGTAATTCCCCTGGGATTGTGCTGGACACGACCCTGTCCCGCATTGAAATATGGGGCCATCTGACTGGGGGGGGGGGGGGGGGGTGCCATCTGGAGACGCACTGAGTGGCCTATGACAAGAACAGGAGAGACGCCCCCAAGAAGGCTGTAAAACAGGCAGAAAGGCTGTGAATCATAAGTAAGTTAATGTCTGGAATTAAACGACAAGCACCATAACCTCCAATAAGTAGCCTCTTGCTGACAGTGTTTTTTTACTATTGGCCCCGGTGACTGATTGGCTGAATATGCTGGGTCACATGGTCCGATGGGTCACATGGAGGCTTCCCAGTGCCGTATGGTTTTTCTCACCGTGCTCATAGCCCTTAGCCTTTGCATCCTCCACCATGTGTGACTGTCTTCTGGTTTCTGAAAAGTGCTTTTCCTTCCTGTCATTTTAGGAGAAGTTTGAGGCCTGCTCCACTTCCTTTACGTCACCGCTTTTCAGTGAAGTTTGTATGATAATGTGCGTAACGTGCGTAACATGCGTAACTTGTGTAACGTGCGTAACGTGTGTAACTTGTGTAACGTGCGTAACGTGTGTAACGTGCATAAGCAGCCTTGGGTCAGTTATAATTACACACACAGTTCAAGGGCAAACTGTTTAAGCAAATTCTATGACAGGATGTCTTTGATCAGATCTGACTTGAAAATTCTCCTGCTCTATGAAAACCAGTCACAGCAAAGGTAAAAGCTGTGGTGTAAAAAGGCGAACGCTGTGGGTGGGAGCGGCTGCCTCTTCACTGGGAGGTCTGGTGTGTCGTGACTGTAATCTGGCCTCTGTAAATGTCTTTGCGGGGAAATCCTGTGAAGCGTGTCCCTCCAGGGGCCCCCGGTTCCCAGGGCATGGCACCCCCCCCCCACTATACCTTAGTGGTTTTTGCAGTTTTGACTGTGGTATCACCACGGCCCCTCCCAGCAGCTGGTAGGGGGAGGGGTCGACCACAAGCATCAGTTATGGTGTGTGTGTGTGTGTGTGTGAGTGAGTGAGATCAGCGTTGTAGACCGTGAGTGTGTGTGTGTGTGTGTGTGTGTGTGTGAGTGAGTGAGATCAGCGTTGTAGACCGTGAGTGTGTGTGTGAGTGAGTGAGATCAGCGTTGTAGACTGTGAGTGTGTGTCCGGTCTCCGTGCTGCCCAGTGGACCCACTCAATAAGCCACTTCGATGTCCCCCGCTAGATATTTCAGAAACCGAATAAATAGCTATCAAGTAGAATCAGCAGATCGCTGCTGCCTGGCTGGTTAGCAGAACGTACTTCCCTGAATGCATCAGTATTCCCTAAATAAGGAATATGGTTATTTATTGCTTAGTGTAGTGACTGTTTTGTGACCAATGGAGCCCCCAAACATGCCACATGCAAAGGGTTTGAATGGGTGGTAAATGTCGCTGCTGTGCTTACACATGCACATGCACACATACACAGACATGCACACGCACACATAGACACACATGCACACGCACACATAGACACACATGCACACGCACACATGCACAGACATGCACACGCACACATAGACACACATGCACACGCACACATAGACACACATGCACACGCACACATAGACACACATACACACGCACACATGCACAGACATGCACACGCACACATAGACACACATGCACACGCACACAAACAGACACACGCATTCGTTTGGGTAAAACCCCAACATAACAGCCCAAAAAACCCCGACCCAGCCCAACCATAACCATAAGTAATCAAACAAAATGCATTTTTTGGCATTTTTAGTTCCTTGTTATGGGTGGCACAGTGGTTCTGTGGTCAGCACTGATGCCTCATAGCAGGAAAGTCCCGGGTTCGGTCCCAGGTCCTTTCTGTGCGGAGTTCGCACGCTCTCCCTGTGTTTGTGTGCGTTTTCGCTGGGGGCCCCGGTGTCCTCCCACGGTCCAGAAGTGTGCAGGATAGGTTCATTGGTGGGTCTAAATTGGCCCTCTGTGTGTGTGTGTGTGTGTGCGTGTGTGTGCGTGTGTGTGCGTGTGTGTCTGTGTGTGTGCGTGCGTGTGCGTGCGTGTGTGTGCGTGTGTGTGCGTGTGTGTGCGTGTGTGTGTCTGTGTGTGTGTGTGTGTGTGTGTGCGTGTGTGTGTGTGCGTGTGTGTGTGTGTGTGTGTGTGCGTGTGTGCGCCCTGCGGTGTGTTGGCGACTGCTCGAGGTTGGCTTCTGTCTGCGCCCATTGTTCCCAGGATAGGCTCTGGTCCCCCATGCCACCCCAGCTGGGATGGAGCGGTTATGGTGATGGATGGATGGATGGATGGATGGATGGATGGATGGATGGTTTCTTGTTTGGTGTCACAGATTTTTTAATTTCCAGAAAAAATGGTCCCCACGATGTCAGAATAACAGGACTTATCACTATGCCTCTGTATCGCCATGTAATATATATATGACCACACACACACACACACACACACACACACACACACACACACACAGTACCGGGCTCTTCCCTGCTTGGACTCAGTGCTGACGTGGACAGTTCCGTGTTAAACCTGGCCAAGTGGGCGAGGTCGCTCATCCCCCCAGCAGCTCTGCTCACGTGACCGGGCATGTGAGTCGTAGGGTCCTGAGAGGTGCAGGGACTCCGGCACCCCCCCCCTCGCTGATCGTGAAGCTGCCTCTGCCTGTCTGGGGAAGGTGCACCGTGGCCCCTGCCTACCTGGGCCATGCATTTTTTTCACATTGCTGGTTTGAGTAGATGGGTCACATATAGCAGTGTTAGGAAGCTCTCCATGGTCTCCTGCCGTAAAAACAGACACATTTACACTTATCTGCAGGATTAATACTACTATTAATAGCACCGTCTCTTACCTTCACGTTACAGTGATGAGCTAGTTCACTGCTGATTCAGATTTAACCTTACTGCTTTGCCTGGTTTTTAGCCAGTCTCCTACATCTGTGAAGTAAGTGCTTCTGTTCACCTGCAGCTCCTGCAGTGGCTGCGGGTCAGGTGACCGTTCAGATCCTGCTTGCTGAGTGCTGGCCTGGCTGAGCTTCTCCTGTGATGTCGGTGCCCCGTCAACAAAACCTGATTTTCTTGTGTTTCAGTGGATAAGAATATCCACTCATTCACTGCGCTGGTTCAGGTCCCGTAGGAACCTTCTGCTGTACCCGTGAGGATCTGGTTAGCCTGAATTGGCAGTAACGTATCCAGCAGTGGAACCTGACAAAAGTCTCTAGGCAGCATCGATTCTGCTGTCTAATTTTCTTGTTTGATGCCCCTGCTGGCATGTGCCACGGGGGGGGGGGGGGTTGGTTTGTGGATGTGGCCCACCTACCCCCCACAGTCCTCTTCAGCAGTCTTAACCAGGCCTCCGATTCCAGCCCTCGACTCCGGCCTCCGACCCCAGCCAGCCCCCGACTCCAACCTCCGATTCCGGCCCTCGACTCCAGCCCCTACCTCCGGCCCCTGACTCCAACCACCCAACTCTGGACCCCGACCCCAACCTCCAACTCTGACCCCCAACTCCAACCTCTGATTCCGGCCCCTGACTCTGGCCTCCAACTCCGGCACCTGACTCCAACGTCCGACTTCAGCCCCCGACCCCAGTCCCTGACTCCGGCCCCCGACCCCAGTCCCCTACTCTGGCCCCCGACTCCAACCCCCCGACCCCAGTCCCTGACAGCAACCCCCGACTCTAACCTCCGATTCTGGCCCCTGACTCCAGCCTCCGACTCCGGCCCCTGACTCCAGCCTCCGATTCTGGCCCCTGACTCCAGCCTCCGACTCCGGCCCCTGACTCCAGCCCGCTACAGACACGTTTCTCATACCACTCCAGCTCTGTGAAATTTAAACCAGCTGCACTGAACTGGCAGAGAGTTTCATTTAGCTTAATTACTAATTTACAGCTCTTTTAATTGTCCAGAGTCTCAGACTGTTCATGTCATTACTAATGGATGACATAAAGGGCTCTTGACTTATTTATACTGGCTGTGAAAACTTTTGTGTCATTAAAAATGCTTGAAAAAAAATGGCCATCTTTCGTTTATGGCCGTGATTTCTTTGTGGGACTCGTTCAGCCGGGGCAGCTGCACTCCAGAACAGGGCCTGGGGGCGTCAGTGTTCTATGTGCTGCTCGGTGTTACGGAAAATGCCCCCTGGAGCCTCAGCGGGAAGGGCAGGTGTGGTGAAGTGCTTCCTCTTCCGGGGACGGTGCCGTGGCCTGCCTGGCGAATCTGATTGGCTGGCTGTCACCAAGCTTTGGCCAATGACTGCCAGTCACACAGACCCCTAAAGAGAGGCTGCATTTGCTCTCTGCACAGACATTAGCTGCTGTCCCAGTGTACCCGGAGGCTGAGACATACCTGGTAAAGGTCTCCCACCCCTACTTGCCCCTGTCCGTCTTCCTGCTATCCTGCAATATGGTGAGCGCTCTGTAAAGTGCTAAGTGGCTAAACACAGGGACCAGGCCGCCAGACCAGACTAGAGTGCAGCCGCTGACCTTATGGACTCATTAAATGTTGCTGGGTTTATTATTAAAGACACAGCCGGTGACTGTTAGCTCAGCACGGTCCGCCCAGACGTCACCGGTGAGCCGCTGACAGAGATCCAGTCTGCCCCGGCACACATGCACAGCTCTGTCTGGCAGCAGCGGGGGGGGGGGGGGGCAGATGACCTCGAACCCCCAGAGGTTTCTCGTTTCCCTTCCTTTGTTTTCCATTTTTAGGCTCTTACTTTACTGTTGCTAAATAAAGATCAACTGAGCTGATAGGTCCGTTGCTTAGAGAGACGCCCACACTATTTGTTTGACCTGAACCTTCTTCTGTTGCTAGACGTGTCAGGCTCCATTTATCTTTGTTGTCCTTGAAGGTGAGGTGCATTATGGGAAATTGTTTAGCTGGTTCTGATGCACGAGGGGATGGGCTCCTATCAGTGATCCGTCAGGCTGCTATGAGACTAACTGAAATAGCTACTGGGTAACAGGGCAAAACCCACTCAGAACAATTACTGTGATTTTGTTTGGTCTGATTGTGCACAAAGAGAAGGGATCATCAGAGCGATGTGGGAGATAAACGGAAGACAGACAAGGTCTGGGCTTCAGCCCTGTTATACATATTTATTTGGCTCCTGTAAATGCCTCTCCTTCACATCAGCTTTCTGCTTGTACACCTTGCTGTCCGATTCCTACATTTGTATTCGTCATTGTCTGGTACTGCGTGTGTTCTGACTGGATACATTTTGTTGCAGGTTTATTTTGAACCCAGAGAGACAGCTTTGGGTAACGGTGTGCAAAGATGGAAGCTGTTACGCTGGTTTTGGAAAGCAGGCCGCTGTCACGTCAGGGAATGGATGTAGGGCTGGGGATGCTCAAGTTCGGGAGCTGGAGAGCAAGTTCAGGTCGGAGTGGACCTCTCTGAGGAACCACAGCCACACTGACACCGAGAAATGCAGGAATGCCCATATATACAGACACGCACACACAGGCACAGACACAGACACACACGGACACACACAGTCACTGACTCAAACACACAGGAACAGACACACTGAGAAATGCAGGAAAGTCCATATATACAGACACAGACAGACAAACTCAGACACAAACACACAGACACAGACAGACAGACACTGACTCAAACACACGGACAGACACTGACACACTGAGAAATGCAGGAAAGTCCATATATACAGACACAGACAAACTCAGACACAAACACACAGACAAACATGTACACAGACAGACAGACACACAAACAGACACAGACACACTGATAGTCACGCACACACTCACACACATCCACAGGCCCAGGCTGACCTTCCCACTCTTCCCGTTACCCATTAGCCCTCGGGGTCTGAGCACGCAGCCGCAGGCTGAGCTGGGAGGGAGCCACGCAGGGAGGCTATCTGAGCAGCTAATGTGGGCTGTGATGGTTGCTAAGCAACCACAGCCACTGAAGGGCAGGCCAAGGGAAATTAAGTCACCTCTAGTGGGGGGGGCGCAGGGCTATTATTTAAACCAGATGAACATAAAAATGAGAGAGAGCTCCAGCTGGAATGATTACAGCGCTAACAAAGAACGTTTGGCATTCAGAGCACATGCAGTCTCTGGCCCAATCAGAGAATACTTATCTGCAGTGATGAGCTCAGTGTGGAGCTGTCGGGCCAATCAGAGAAGCGTTACCTGCAGCACTGAACTGAGCGGGGAGATGTGGGGGCAATCAGGAGAGTGTCACCTGCAGCACTGTACTGAGCGGGGAGATGTGGGGGCAATCAGGAGAGTGTAACCTGCAGCAATGAACTGAGCGGGGAGATGTGGGGGCAATCAGGAGAGTGTTACCTGCAGCAATGAACTGAGCGGGGAGATGTGGGGGCAATCAGGAGAGTTACCTGCAGCACTGTACTGAGCGGGGAGATGTGGGGGCAATCAGGAGAGTGTAACCTGCAGCAATGAACTGAGCGGGGAGATGTGGGGGCAATCAGGAGAGTGTTACCTGCAGCAATGAACTGAGCGGGGAGATGTGGGGGCAATCAGGAGAGTGTAACCTGCAGCACTGTACTGAGCGGGGAGATGTGGGGGCAATCAGGAGAGTGTAACCTGCAGCAATGAACTGAGCGGGGAGATGTGGGGGCAATCAGGAGAGTGTTACCTGCAGCAATGAACTGAGCGGGGAGATGTGGGGGCAATCAGGAGAGTTACCTGCAGCAGTGAACTGAGCGTGGAGATGTGGGGGCAATCAGGAGAGTGTTACCTGCAGCAACGAACTGAGTGGAGAGGTGTGGGGGCAATCAGGAGAGTGTCACCTGCAGCAATGAACTGAGCGCGGAGATGTGGGGGCAATCAGGAGAGTGTTACCTGCAGCACTGTACTGAGCGGGGAGATGTGGGGGCAATCAGGAGAGTGTTACCTGCAGCACTGTACTGAGCGGGGAGATGTGGGGGCAATCAGGAGAGTGTTACCTGCAGCAATGAACTGAGCGCGGAGATGTGGGGGCAATCAAGAGAGTGTTACCTGCAGCAATGAACTGAGTGGAGAGGTGTGGGAGCAATCAGGAGAGTGTTACCTGCAGCACTGTACTGAGCGGGGAGATGTGGAGGCAATCAGGAGAGTGTTACCTGCAGCAATGAACTGAGCGCGGAGATGTGGGGGCAATCAAGAGAGTGTTACCTGCAGCAATGAACTGAGTGGAGAGGTGTGGGAGCAATCAGGAGAGTGTTACCTCCAGCACTGAACTGAACGGGGAGATGTGGGGGCAATCAGGAGAGTGTTACCTGCAGCACTGAACTGAGCGGGGAGATGTGGTCGGCAATAAGGAGAGTGTTACCTGCAGCAATGAACTGAGTGGAGAGGTGTGGGAGCAATCAGGAGAGTGTTACCTGCAGCAACGAACTGAGCGCAGAGATGTGGGGGCAATCAGGAGAGTGTTACCTGCAGCAATGAACTGAGTGGAGAGGTGTGGGAGCAATCAGGAGAGTGTTACCTGCAGCACTGTACTGAGCGGGGAGATGTGGGGGCAATCAAGAGAGTGTTACCTGCAGCAATGAACTGAGTGGAGAGGTGTGGGAGCAATCAGGAGAGTGTTACCTGCAGCAACGAACTGAGCGCAGAGATGTGGGGGCAATCAGGAGAGTGTTACCTGCAGCAATGAACTGAGTGGAGAGGTGTGGGGACAATCAGGAGAGTGTTACCTGCAGCAATGAACTGAGTGGAGAGGTGTGGGAGCAATCAGAAGAGTGTTACCTGCAGCAATGAACTGAGCGCGGAGATGTGGGGGCAATCAGGAGAGTGTTACCTGCAGCAATGAACTGAGTGGAGAGGTGTGGGGACAATCAGGAGAGTGTTACCTGCAGCAATGAACTGAGTGGAGAGGTGTGGGAGCAATCAGAAGAGTGTTACCTGCAGCACTGTACTGAGCGGGGAGATGTGGGGGCAATCAGGAGAGTGTTACCTGCAGCACTGAACTGAGCGGGGAGATGTGGGGGCAATCAGGAGAGTGTTACCTGCAGCACTGTACTGAGCGGGGAGATGTGGGGGCAATCAGGAGAGTGTTACCTGCAGCACTGAACTGAGCGGGGAGATGTGGGGGCAATCAGGAGAGTGTTACCTGCAGCACTGAACTGAGCGGGGAGATGTGGGGGCAATGAGGGAAGTGCTACCCGCATGGGTGAGCGTGGTGCTGAGAAGGATGGCTTGCCGGAGGATGACAGCGACGTGCGTGGCCGCCCGCTCGGTCTCTCACATGTGTGTATGTGTATGTGTGTGTGTGTGTGTGTGAGGGGGGGTCTACAGCTGGGCTCCTGGGAGGCAGTACAGCCAGCACAGAGGCTGTGACAGACGGCATGCTACAGCGGCGTTAGTGCGTCGCTCTGGTGCGGCACAGCGCGGCGCTCCCCTTCCTGCTCGGAGCAGATGGCAGAGGAGCAGCCGTGAACAACAAGCAAGGCTGTTATGAAAACATTTCTCAGGGTGGCATCATCGTGGTGCGGAGGCCGAGACCCGAGAAATGGAAACAGCCAGCGCACAGCTCCCTACCGCGTGGCGCGTCATCCTGAATCACCCAGGGGTGCGTGCAGCTCTTCCTTCGCACCGGGTGCCATTGACAATCCGTAGACTCTTCATTCTGGGTATCTGGTGTGTAAGTAAGTGCCCATTCCTGCTTAGCTTGGCACCCGCAGTGGCTCTGATGTCCTGCAGAAACGTGGGCTCGCGTGACATGAGAGATCAGCTGTGTGTGTTTCCTGCACATGCAGACCTCCCTCAGCAAGCCCCCAAACAAACATTTCTCTCTTAAAATGGCACAGATGGCTGCTGCATTAAATCCATTTTCACATTAGGTGCCATCTTTACAAACTCCTGCCTTGCTTTGGAATCTCTGTTTTGTCTAACTGGTCACACCCTGTGGACTGTGTGCAGTCAGACCCAGGACCATGGCGGTCTTCCCACCATTGTGCATGGCTGGGTCCAGCTTTGGTGTTATGGAAGGCTCTCTGGATCCGTTTGCTCTCTGGATCCGTTTGCTCTCTGGATCCGTTTGCTCTCTGCATCTGTTTGCTCTCTGGATCCATTTGCTTTCTGGAGCTGACTCCTTGCTATGATATACGCAGACTGTCTGCTGCTTTGTGGCTTGAATTGGACTCTGCTGTGTAAAATTCTCAAAAAAAACAGTGATGTTTGATTTGGAACATTTGTTCACATGAATAGCTTTAGATGGGATCCTGAGAAAGAGCTGGAAAGTCGGGAGGGAGAATGAGAGGCAGTAGGCAGGCAGAGCTGCGTGCTGATGTGTGCCTGCTGTCTGAGCACCGTGCCTGACCAAGCTCTCCGAACTCTGGGTCTCTGTATAGAGAGCGAGACACCCGCAACCTTAACCCCTACCCATTCCTAACCTTACCATAAGTAACTAAATAAAATACAAGACTTTTGGCATTTTGAATGTTTTTACTGCAGTCACAGATTTTTATAAAATTGAATTTTCCCTTGAGGAGACCGGAAAATAAATGTTCCATTGTATCATCCCCCTGAAGATCAGCCCATTATTCATTGTGGTAACTTCTGCTTCCCAGCAGCAGGGCCTGGGTCATTTTACCCAATTCCCTGAATCACACAGTTCTCTCCTCAGTCCAAGCTAGCCCTCCCACTGTGTCCTGCTTGGAAAGCGAGTCGAATCTCAACCATAGCAATGTGTTGAAGATCAGCTGCCGGCCTCGCTCCCACCTTCCAGGGACGCCTTCCTCATGGCCACCGGCCTCGCTCCCACCTTCTGGGGACGCCTTCCTCATAGCCACCGGCCTCGCTCCCACCTTCCGGGGACGCCTTCCTCATGGCCACCGGCCTCGCTCTCACCTTCTGGGGACGCCTTCCTCATGGCCACCGGCCTCGCTCCCACCTTCCGGGGACGCCTTCCTCATGGCCACCGGCCTCGCTCTCACCTTCTGGGGACGCCTTCCTCATGGCCACCGGCCTCGCTCCCACCTTCCGGGGACGCCTTCCTCATGGCCACCGGCCTTGCTCTCACCTTCCAGGGACGCCTTCCTCATGGCCACCGGCCTCGCTCTCACCATCTGGGGACGCCTTCCTCATGACCACCGGCCTCGCTCTCACCTTCCAGGGACGCCTTCCTCATGACCACCGGCCTCGCTCTCACCTTCCAGGGACGCCTTCCTCATGACCACCGGCCTCGCTCTCACCTTCCAGGGACGCCTTCCTCATGACCACCGGCCTCGCTCCCACCTTCCGGGGACGCCTTCCTCATGACCACCGGCCTCGCTCCCACCTTCCGGGGACGCCTTCCTCATGACCACCGGCCTCGCTCCCACCTTCCGGGGACGCCTTCCTCATGACCACCGGCCTCGCTCCCACCTTCCGGGGACGCCTTCCTCATGACCACCGGCCTCGCTCCCACCTTCCAGGGACGCCTTCCTCATGACCACCGGCCTCGCTCCCACCTTCCGGGGACGCCTTCCTCATGACCACCGGCCTCGCTCCCACCTTCCGGGGACGCCTTCCTCATGACCACCGGCCTCGCTCCCACCTTCCAGGGACGCCTTCCTCATGGCCACCGGCCTCGCTCCCACCTTCCGGGGACGCCTTCCTCATGGCCACCGGCCTCGCTCCCACCTTCCGGGGACGCCTTCCTCATGGCCACCGGCCTCGCTCTCACCTTCCGGGGACGCCTTCCTCATGACCACCGGCCTCGCTCCCACCTTCCGGGGACGCCTTCCTCATGGCCACCGGCCTCGCTCTCACCTTCTGGGGACGCCTTCCTCATGACCACCGGCCTCGCTCCCACCTTCCGGGGACGCCTTCCTCATGACCACCGGCCTCGCTCCCACCTTCCGGGGACGCCTTCCTCATGACCACCGGCCTCGCTCCCACCTTCCGGGGACACCTTCCTCATGGCCACCTGCCTCGCTCCCACCTTCTGGGGACGCCTTTCTCATTGGGGCTTTTGCAAATGACAAAGTTTCATTTCATCACATCTCAAAGACAGCCTGGTTTGTTGTCTTTCGGTCAGTGCCTGTGAGCCATGGGGGTTCATTTCCTGCCTTCGCTCTGACTGATGGCCCCATTCCTGAAGCACGGCTCTACTCTGGCACATTGCTGTTCTCTCCTCGATGTTGCTTGTGAGCATTTCTGCCAGGACCCTGCCGGCTGTCTAATTAAAGCCCTCACATGCTGGGGCCCTCCTTTTGGGGATGCTCCTCCCCCATAACATGCTCCCCCCATCCCGTAAAGCGTGCTTTCTGCTGCGTTATGTAACAGCCGTCCCTCCCAGCGCACCTCCCCTTTGCTGGGTTTCCTCGGTACCCCGTGTCCCTGTGGGACGGAGCCGTGTGCCGGTGTGATGCAGTGTTACACGCTGGAGCTGTGTGATGGGGCAGGAAGCGGGGCAGGGGGTTTGCCCATCAGCGTGACAGTGTGCTCCTTCACTGTGGTCTTGCAGGGGATACCATCTACCAAATCAAGGCTTCAGTTGGTGGTACTATACCATTTTTCATGAAAACTGTTCTAGAACACGTTTGTGGATCTCTCTCTCACTGCGTATTTATGTTAGCTCTAACCAGGGCTTGAAGTGGCCCCGCTAATGGCTAATGTCAGCCGATTTCTGTGTTTGTCCGCAATTGCCTTTCGCCTTTAATGTATGTCCATTGCAGGCCCATGGACGGATGGAGACATGGAATCTGTCCTCATTGCGTGGTTCCTGTGATCCAGCCAGGAGCAGGCCGACAAATGACTGGTGTCAGAATCATATATGGTACTTCTGCAGGCGCGTTGCGTTTGGAAGTCACCACGTTAGAGGAGGTCATCTCTCCCTTTGCACAGCAGGGCAGCCTGTTTTTAAGATGACCTGCTCACTGTGCTCTAAAATACACCAACATTCACACGCAAATGGCGTTTTACTGCGGCCACTTTAGATTAAAGGTACCACCGATTTAGCAACAGACATAGAACGTCACAGTCTGAGACTATAAAGTTGAACGCAGAAGCTTATGTGATTATGGGGTTTCAGTTCTGTGACTGTATGCCCCTCTGACCAATAGGTGGGGCTGTTACACTCTTTGTATTATGGGTAAACCAGCTGCTGCTGTTCGTGGTCCTTCGCAGATGCATAATGATCCTGCTGGGTTTGTTTAAGTACTCATCAAGCTGTCCTATGAAGCAGCCCCTCCTAGGTCATCATGGTGCCGTAAATTGTATGTTATAAGCATCAGGATTTGCGGAGGTGGAGTTTATACTGTAGGGGGCTGTGATTGCAGAGAAAACCGCAATGCTGTAGGCTGGTCACCTGATCAGCTAGCTGTATGCCGTGCCGAGGGAGACACGGCGGATTATCCAGTGAAAATGACCAAACAGACAGCATCTCACAGAAGCTTCTCTTTTGGGGGGGTGGGGGGAATGGTTTAGGTCACCGCTTTTTAAGGCCATACCAAACTTCAAACAGATCCTCAGGCATTTCCGGCAGTCTTGCTGTTTTGTCAGTGTTCTCTTTCCTGAACAACACGTTTGTGACAACATCATCCTGGGCGAGACAGACCTGATTATACACTGGTGCTTAAGCTGCGGCCCTAGTGTGCATGCACTCATTCCCCCTGCTGGAAGCACATCTGAATTGCAGACAGTGCCTGCTGCATTCCTCGCTGTGATCTTTGAGAGAGAGAATGCAGTCTAATTATAGCCTTTCAGCTGGAACTGACGATGAAGTGGATCAGACTCAAGGGTGTGCAAAACTGTGCTGTAAAATTTAAGTGAAACAACATTACTGCATACTGTGAGGAGGGTATTTCCTGCGTTGCGGGAGGGTGTCTGACAGCACACTCCAAGGGACAAGTCACACAGAAAGACTTCCACCTTCTTCCCTCTTTCTTTGGTCCTTGGCAGATGACCTAGCAGGCTTGACAAGTTTTGTTGCTTAGATATTTCCAGATCTTTCCAAAGCAAAAATACAAAAACCAAAGTGAACATGATTTTGATTTTGCTCGCAGTGCCGTTTGGGATATACCTCAGCAGAGGTCCGACATCCATGCCCTCACATGCTGCCCTGACTCTTTCTTGTGAAGGTGCTGGAACGTTCCCTGCACTTGAGTGCCAGCATGCTGTGCGATTTTATTGCTCTCATGAGTTTGAGGAGGTCAGTATTCTTCAAGCGATTACTGCAGAAGAACAGAGAGCGGAGTTTGTATTCAGGGCTGCTCTGCACAGGCTTGACTCATGTAGACCTACATTGCCAGTGCTGTTCACCCTCTTTCTTGACATTGCTTAGCAGGATGTCTGTCCATCTCTGTTCTCCCTGACCTCCATGTTCCAGGTGTCTTTTTGTGGGAGAATCAATGTAAATGTAAAAGGTCAAGCACAACCTGTAGAGGATATGTAGGCTGCAGTTCATTGTTTCTTATCACAATGTATTTCTGAGCATAGCCTATGCATTCCATAGCCTATGCATAAGAGGGTCAGGGCATAGAGAAACACAGAGAGTCTGCTGTGTGTGTATAAGAGGGTCAGGGCACAGAGAAACACAGAGAGTCTGCTGTGTGTGTATAAGAGGGTCAGGGCACAGAGAAACACAATGAGTCTGCTGTGTATGTATAAGAGGGTCAGGGCACAGAGAAACACAAAGAGTCTGCTGTGTGTGTATAAGAGGGTCAGGGCACAGAGAAACACAAAGAGTCTGCTGTGTGTGTATAAGAGGGTCAGGGCACAGAGAAACACAGAGAGTCTGCTGTGTATGTATAAGAGGGTCAGGGCACAGAGAAACACAGAGAGTCTGCTGTGTGTGTATAAGAGGGTCAGGGCACAGAGAAACACAAAGAGACTGCTGTGTATGTATAAGAGGGTCAGGGCACAGAGAAACAGAGAGTCTGCTGCGTATGTATAAGAGGGTCAGGGCACAGAGAAACACAGAGAGTCTGCTGTGTGTGTATAAGAGGGTCAGGGCACAGAGAAACACGCAGACTGCTGCGTATGTATAAGAGGGTCAGGGCACAGAGAAACACAGAGAGTCTGCTGTGTGTGTATAAGAGGGTCAGGGCACAGAGAAACACGCAGACTGCTGCGTATGTATAAGAGGGTCAGGGCACAGAGAAACACAGAGAGTCTGCTGTGTGTGTATAAGAGGGTCAGGGCACAGAGAAACACGCAGACTGCTGCGTATGTATAAGAGGGTCAGGGCACAGAGAAACACAGGGAGTCTGCTGTGTGTGTATAAGAGGGTCAGGGCACAGAGAAACACGCAGACTGCTGCGTATGTATAAGAGGGTCAGGGCACAGAGAAACACAGAGAGTCTGCTGTGTGTGTATAAGAGGGTCAGGGCACAGAGAAACACACAGACTGCTGCGTATGTATAAGAGGGTCAGGGCACAGAGAAACACAGAGAGTCTGCTGTGTGTGTATAAGAGGGTCAGGGCACAGAGAAACACGCAGACTGCTGCGTATGTATAAGAGGGTCAGGGCACAGAGAAACACGCAGACTGCTGCGTATGTATAAGAGGGTCAGGGCACAGAGAAACACAGAGAGTCTGCTGTGTGTGTATAAGAGGGTCAGGGCACAGAGAAACACAGAGAGTCTGCTGTGTGTGTATAAGAGGGTCAGGGCACAGAGAAACACAGGGAGTCTGCTGTGTGTGTATAAGAGGGTCAGGGCACAGAGAAACACACAGACTGCTGTGTATGTATAAGAGGGTCAGGGCACAGAGAAACACGCAGACTGCTGCGTATGTATAAGAGGGTCAGGGCACAGAGAAACACACAGACTGCTGTGTATGTATAAGAGGGTCAGGGCACAGAGAAACACACAGACTGCTGTGTATGTATAAGAGGGTCAGGGCACTGCCTGCTTGTGTTTCGCCTGGATCCATGGTCTCCATGCGGTTGTGTGGCATTGCTAACCCCACCCCAGCCCACGCAGCATTACACTTCCCGCCTGCCCCGTTGCTGCAGCGCCTGCCCCGCGAGCTGGCGCAGACTGGCGCACACACTCTCTCGCTCGCTCTGTACGTGGCCCTCACTCTCTCCCCTCATTGGCTGCCTGAATTATTGATTTGGCAGTAGAGAGATAGTCTTGCATCTTGCTGCTCAGCAAGGCTTAGCCCTGTGCAGTGGTGCCTGGAAGAGGGGGAGTGACTTTG
Organism: Brienomyrus brachyistius; assembly: GCF_023856365.1. Classification (NCBI taxonomy): domain Eukaryota; kingdom Metazoa; phylum Chordata; class Actinopteri; order Osteoglossiformes; family Mormyridae; genus Brienomyrus; species Brienomyrus brachyistius. The sequence continues at coordinate 960,886 of NC_064552.1, read as the reverse complement.
GGCTGGTCTGGAGCGGGCGTTTCAGGCGAGAGCGGAGTGACTTTGGGCTGGTCTGGAGCGGGCGTTTCTGGCGAGAGCGGAGTGACTTTGGGCCGGTGTGGAGAAGGCATTTCAGGCGAGAGCGGAGTGACTTTGGGCCGGTGTGGAGAAGGCATTTCAGGCGAGAGCGGAGTGACTTTAGGCCGGTGTAGAGCGGGCATTTCTGGCCAGAGTGGTGTGACTTTGGGCTGGTGTGGAGTGGGTGTTTCTGCTGGGAGTGGAGTGACTTTGGGCCAGTGTAGAGCAGGCACTGGGAGCGCTGATTGACATTGGCCCAGCCCTGTGAAGGCATTTCTGTGGAGAGTCGAGTGCCGCTGGCGCAGCCCCGCTGTGCCTCGTTTGGGAGAAGCTGCTGATTGAGGAGGCGGCCGAGAATGGCAGAGGAAATGCAGGAAAGTGGGTCCGGGCCTTACGAGGGAATCTGTCGCTACACACAGAAGATCACCTCCTGCTTTGGACTGGATGAGGATCCGGGGGTGGAGATCTCTGCAGGACACAGAGGTGCGTGTTTGTTTGTGTGCCTGCATGTGCACATGGGCCTGTGGTCGCGATGCATGTCTGTGCGTCAGCGTGTTCTGGTCAACATATGCGTGCGGGGCAGCGTGCTGCGGTCATCCTCTGTGCGTGTAGGACTGCGTGCTCCGGTCAGCATCTGCGTGCGGGGCAGCGTGCTGCGGTCATCCTCTGTGTGTGTAGGACTGCGTGCTCCGGTCAGCATCTGCGTGCGGGGGCAGCATGCTGCGGTCACCATGTGTGTGCAGGGCTGCCTCTGGGGGCTTTGTATTGAGGGGCTCTTTGTCTGTGAAGTGTGCTCTGACTGTCCTACATCCGTCATCCCCAAGAGAGGAAGTACACTGAGAAAGTCACACAAAGCCAACTGCCCTATTTTCTGGCGCCAGTAGAAATTTTATGTGGACCTTTAAATGGTAAAATGTGGTGAAACCATCTACGTGGAAAGTATGCCTGCATCATGTTCCTGCTTGGTTTGTGTGAGTCTGCTAGTGTGAGCATCCATTCCTTCAGGTAATATTCCCAGGCTGATTAATTACAGCCGGCTACTGATGGCTGCAGAGTGCCCACACGCCGTGTGCTCCTGGGAGGCTGCGGAGCCAGACGGGGCGGGATGGGGCGGGGCACGTGGGCGGCCGTGCAGCGGTCTGTTATGCGTCTGGGTTAGTGAAACCGCCTTGCTGTCAGGGCATGCAGTTTCGGTCTGGCGAAGGTCCAAGTGATGGGGAAGCCGAATGCCGTCGCTTCAGCCGGACCCTGGAGCCTTTGGGGGGTTCTGAGGTTTGTAGGGTTATTTGGCAACAATAAAGTAACGTTATGTGGTGGGCTGTACAGAGCTAGTCTGCAAGCTACACAAATGGCATGGTAGAGCTCTACGGTGAGTCAGCCTTTTCCATCTGCACAGACAGGCCAGGCCTAACCTGAGCTCTCAGCCTCAGATATATCCCTGTGTGAGCTAAGAGGAAGGGGCCTGACCTGAGCTCTCAGCCTCAGATATATCCCTGTGTGAGCTAAGAGGAAGGGGCCTGACCTGAGCTCTCAGCCTCAGATATATCCCTGTGTGAGCTAAGAGGAAGGGGCCTGACCTGAGCTCTCAGCCTCAGATATATCCCTGTGTGAGCTAAGAGGAAGGGGCCTGACCTGAGCTCTCAGCCTCAGATATATCCCTGTGTGAGCTAAGAGGATGGGGCCTGACCTGAGCTCTCAGCCTCAGATATATCCCTGTGTGAGCTAAGAGGAAGGGGCCTGACCTGAGCTCTCAGCCTCAGATATATCCCTGTGTGAGCTAAGAGGATGGGGCCTGACCTGAGCTCTCAATCTCAGATATATCCCTGTGTGAGCTAAGAGGATGGGGCCTGACCTGAGCTCTCAGCCTCAGATATATCCTTGTGTGAGCTAAGAGGAAGGGGCCTGACCTGAGCTCTCAGCCTCAGATATATCCCTGTGTGAGATAGAGTAGTGGCCCTGCCCCCCCCAGTCTGTTCCTATGCAGGTCCTGCAGTCTCCCTTCCTGACCCCCGTCTGTCCATAATTATGCAGCAGTCTCACTTCTTATTGGCTTTTATAGATGATCTTTGAGAGCAAGCCGTGGCTCAGCGAATCCCTGGAAACCTCTCTGGTGCCTCCCTACGGCTGGATGTCCTGAGTCAAGCTCCTCGGCTTCCCGGTGTGAGAGGCCCAGCCTCTGATTCCAGCCCCCCCCCCACCAGCAGCTTTTGCCCAGTTCCCTGCCCCCTTTAATCTCTCTTTTCACTACCGAGTCCTGTTATTTACGCCATAGTTTAAGGAAGTTGATGGTAGACAATTGTGGTACGTGCCTCCCCTGTCGTGGGATTGTAACAGTGTGCAGGATGGGGGGTTTTCATACAGTGCCAGCTCCTGCCTGATGGAGAGCTCATTGTGTGGCCTCTTATAGACATGCCCACCTGCGCCCAGTAGCTCATTGGGTCTGAGCTCCTGCCTGATGGAGCACTCACTGCTTAGCCTCTTGTAGACATGCCCACCTGTGCCCAGTAGCTCATAGAGTCTGAGCTCCTGCCTGATGGAGCACTCACTGCTTAGCCTCTTGTAGACATGCCCACCTGTGCCCAGCAGCTCATTGGGTCCGAGCTCCTGCCTGATAGACCACTCACTGCATAGCCTCTTATAGACACGCCCCCATGCTGTGCCCGGCAGCTCATTGGGTCCGAGCTCCTGCCTGATGGAGCACTCACTGCATAGCCTCTTATAGACACGTCCACCTGTGCCTGGCAGCTAATTGGGCTTGAACTGTGGGTTTCTGAGAAGAGGAAATGTGTGATCTGGTGGTGGAGGGCCAGGGGACCAGCGGTTACAGAATATGTGAGGGTGTGTGTGTATTCATGTGCATGTATATCAGTCTATCAGACATGAGTATGTGTGTGTGTGTGTGTGTATATGCTTGTGTGTGTGTGTATGTCTGGGTTGGAGATACATTCCATCGTGGGGATCAAATTTTGACCATTTTTTCAGAAATTAAATTTTATAAAAATCAAAAACCTAAAAATGCTAGATCCTAAAAAGTCTTTTGTATTTTGTTTGGTGCCTTATGGCTTAAGGTTATGACTGGGTGGGGGTTAGGGTGTCATTTTTGGGATTAGAGTATTTCCCATGAAAGTGAATGTATGTATGTCACTTTGTGTATGTGTGTGACTTTGTGTGTGTGTGTGATTGTGTGTGATTGTGTGTGTGTGTGTGACTTTGTGTGTGTGTGTGTGTGTGTGTGTGTGACTTTGTGTGTGTGTGTGTGATTGTGTGTGTGTGACTTTGTGTGTGTGTGTGACTTTGTGTGTGTGTGTGTCACTTTGTATATGTGTGTGACTTTGTGTGTGTGTGTGTGTGTGTGTGTGTGACTTTGTGTGTGTGTGTGTGATTGTGTGTGTGTGTCACTTTGTGTATGTGTGTCACTTTGTGTGTGTGGCAGTTTCAGCGTCTCATAAACAGCCTCACACTGCAGAGTTTGCAGAGGATGGTGTAATGAGTAAACATCCTTCCGTCAGGGCCAAGCCTTTCGGCATAAACTCCTGGTTACTGACAGAGACGGCTCAGGGGAAGCCGCTGATACTATACTCTGTGTGTGGGGGGGCGGGGGGGGGGGAAGCATGATGCTGGGCGTACGGGGGGCACAGCACCTGTACTTTGGCCTTTGCTCTCTTTCCAGAATTTCCAGCTCACTGTCCCTGTCCTGCCCCTTTATTCCATTCTCATGTTGTATTGGCTGTAACACGGCTGAGGCAGCCAGCTAGGGGAGGGGCCTATCCTGATTGGACCAGACAACCAGTCAGAAAGCATTGGCATCTCCTCTGTCCTGTGGCTGCGATCATGTTTCGTTACCCATAATCCCTCAGCGATCTGAATGTGAGCACCTGGCTATGGATTTGCTGGAAGCGTTTTTGTCATGCTGAATAAGAGTGGTTAAATCTGTGTGCGTACGTGGTGTGTCAGGGAGTGTGTATGTGTGTGCGTGTCAGGGGGTGTATGTGTGGGTCTATCTGTCAGGGTGCGCGTATGTGTGTGTCAGGGTGTGTGTGTGTGTGCGTGTCAGGGGGTGTATGTGTGGGTCTATCTGTCAGGGTGTGCGTGTGTGTGTGTCAGGTTGTGTGTATGTGTGTGTGCGTGTCAGGGGGTGTATGTGTGGGTCTATCTGTCAGGGTGTGTGTGTGTGTGTGCGTGTCAGGGGGTGTATGTGTGGGTCTGTCTGTCAGGGTGTGCGTGTGTGTGTGTCAGGTTGTGTGTATGTGTGTGTGCGTGTCAGGGGGTGTATGTGTGGGTCTGTCTGTCAGGGGTTGTGCGTGTGTGTGTGTCAGGTTGTGTGTATGTGTGTGTGCGTGTCAGGGGGTGTATGTGTGGGTCTATCTGTCAGGGTGTGCGTGTGTGTGTGTCAGGTTGTGTGTATGTATGTGTAAATGTGTCAGGGTGCGTACGTGTGTGTCAGGGTGTGTGCGTGTGTCAGGGTGTGTGTGTATGTGTGTGTCTGGGTGTGTGTGTGTGTGTGTCAGGGTGTGTGCGTGTCAGGGTGTGTGTGTGTTTGCTCAGCAGATGATCAGTGTGTGTTTCAGCTTCACCGCGCTGTTTGCCGGCCGTCCTTGCGTTCCCTGTCTGTCAGGTCGTCAGCCCCTACGCAATTGGGTTAATATTCCTCTCGGATCTGTCACTGCCTGCCAGACGTCTTGTCTCTGGATGTGGACAAGAGGCCAGTGCAGCATGTCCCTGATGTTAACCCCTCCTGAAGGGGTCGCTTTTACGTGTTCCTGACAGCGGGCCACTGTCAGCAGTTGAGCCTCTTAGATTGGAGCCAGTGGCTGTTCAGCTGAAGGGGGCACTCGCTCATTCTGCTGCAGTACAGACCCTAACAGGAAAAGGTTTCTGCTTGTGTTGGGCTGGTGTGTTGTCTGGCTGTCTACCCCCCCGCTGGGAGCCATATTCCAGGGCCCCTGTTTGAGTCCCGCACAACCAACGTCATCCTGGGCTTCTAAGAATAACCACGTATTCCAGCATATGTCATCATGATGGATCCACTCGCAGTGTGGTGTATCAAAGCCTCACTCTCCCACAGTGTGTGACAGCCTCACTCCCTCCCAGTGTGTCACAGCCTTACCCTCTTGCAGTGTGTCACAGTCTCACTCTCTCACAGTGTGTCACAGCCTCACTCTCTCACAGTGTGTCACAGCCTCACTCCCTCCCAGTGTGTCACAGTCTCACTCTTTCCCAGTGTGTCACAGCCTCACTCTCTTCCAGTGTGTCACAGCCCTCACCCTCTTGCGTGTGTCACATTCTCACCATCTTTCAGTGTGTCACAGTCTCTCTCTCTCTCTCTCTCTCTCTCTCTCTATCATAGCCTCACTCTACTACATGCATTCCAATTTGGTTCGTTCGCAAAAAACTAACAAAAAAAAAATACTGTGAGTATATCGTGAATCTTGATTCAAAACAAAAATATTTAGATATGACTTTTTGGCCATATTGCCTATCCCTACTTGTAAGTCACCTAAACAAAAGAGAGGATTCCA
>NC_064552.1:950000-954810 GCF_023856365.1 Brienomyrus brachyistius | reverse complement strand
TCATCGCCGGTTCTTTAAATGCCCATCGCCTGGTTCTTTAGATGCTCATCGCCTGGTTCTTTAAGATGCTCATCGCCCCGGTTCTTTAGATTGCTCATCGCTTGGTTCTTTTGTCACTTTTCGCCCGGGTTCTTTGGTCGCTCATTCCCCGGTTCTGTAGAGTCTGAGCTTGTGGTTCTCTGGCCACTCATTGGCCATTCCTTTTTTCACTTGGAGTACTTGTTCTTTTTTCATCTTGGACCACTGACAGGAGCAGATGATCTGAGTCAGCAGGATGCAGGAGCGGTGACTCAGGTGTGTCAGGTGGAGCTCTCCAAAGCCCAGCCCACGCAGTGCTGCATGTGCCCGGTCCAGCTACGGTGTCCCTGAAAGTTTCAAACCACACATCTTCAGGACTTAGGGCCCACAGTCATGCGGAGGTTTCTGTACCGCTTGAGCTCTCTAAGTCAGTGTGTCAGTGTTTTATTAATTCTGAGGTGCTGATTTTGTTATTGCCCCAGAACTGGGATTAACAATGAAATCTTGCAGTTCAGATCCTTCCAGAGGCAGGTTTAAAGAGGAGGCTTTAGGGATGTGAGTCCCTGGGCTGCAGCAGTGGGGAAGGTGGGAAAGCGAGATAGTGCCATAAAGCCTGTCTGTGGTCAGAGCAGGTTTTGTTCCTTATTACTGTTGTGGAATCACAGTGAGATATGGTGAGTATCACTTCAGTGTAAGTGAAAACAAGAAAGATTCTGACACCCAAACAAAAGTGAGATGAACATGAGTATGAATACGCAATGAGCTAGATATTGGTGCCCTAGCAGACAGGAAACAGGACCCAGCGCAGTGGCCTTGCATAGATGGGGTTATCTAGAGGGCCTCTATACTGTCATATATCACAGTGACATCTTCGCTTATTGAGGGTGTGTTTTTCTGCCAGCTAACAGAAACAGTGTCATTATGGGGGCTCATGTTTTACATGCAGTTAACAGAGACAGTGTCATCATGGGGGTTTATGTTTTAAATGCAGTTAACAGAGACAGTGTCTTTCTGAGTGTCCTTGTTTCAAACGCAGTTAACAGAGACAGTGTCTGTCTGAGTGTCCTTGTTTCAAACGCAGTTAACAGAGACAGTGTCTTTCTGAGTGTCCTTGTTTTAAATGCTGTTATCAGAGACAGTGTCTTTCTGGGTGTTCATGCTTTGCTCTGCATGTGGACAGTGAAGTTTGTTTTAAAGGCATAGAAGCTGCTCCTGTGTGCACGAGCAGGAAGTGAGTGTGCTTATGCTGATAGCTGACTCTCTGGAAGCCCATTAACTACTGCTGATCTGCAAGTGCCTGCATGTGCGTGCTGAAGAATTGTGTGAAAAGGAGACAGTAATTGAGTACTCATTGTGTGTGTCAGTGTATGAGAGTATTCATTGAATGTCAGTGAGTATTGACGGTGTGTCAGTGAGTGAGAACTCACAGTGTGTGTATTAGTGAGTGAATATTCACAGTTTGTCAGTGATTGAGAGTAGTCAAACCATGCCTTTTATCTCTGTGTCGGGAGCAGAAGGCAGGTACAACTGCCAGATTGAAGGACTCATTCCCTCGCTCTTGTACTCGTCTGAGTGTTTGATGTGAGTGTTTTTATGTACACGCTGTCCTGCACAGCTGCATTGCTAAGGGGCGTGGAGCTCAGATGCACTGTTTTTCTCGCCAAAGCAGCCTGTGTGGTCATGCCATGCTGACCATCCATGCCCAGAGACAGACTGATAAGTAAAGGTCCGGGGGGTCATGCCATGCCGACAGTCCACACTCAGAGACCTGCTTAACATGCTTACCAGGGCGCTATACAAGCTGTCCTTCAGCCACAGCTGAGACACATTCCCAGTTTGCAGTCCGTCTTCCTCGAACCGCCTTTGTCTATTTTCAGTTTTGTTTAGTTTTTGGTATTTTTGGAAGATGTTCCTCATAGTGGTAATTTCAGCACTGTGGTTTATGGTTTATGTATGTGTGTTACAACCCTGTTTCCAAAAAAAATTGAATGCTGTGTAAAATATAAATAAAAACAGAATGCAGTGATTTACAAATCATAAAAATCTATATTTAATTGAAAATAGAACAAAGACATCAAATGTTGTAACAGAAATTTTACTGTTTTATGACAAATATATGCTCAATTTGAATTTGATGCCAGCAACACGTTTTAAAAAAGTTGAGACAGGGGCAACAAACGACGGAGGCTCTTTTGTCTCCAGAACCACCTCAATGGCCCCAGGTCTGTGTGCCTAGCTGATGTAGAGAGCAGTAGGTCTGTCTGCCTAGCTGATGTAGAGTGCAGTAGGTCTGTTTGCCTAGCTGATGTAGAGTGCAGTAGGTCTGTTTGCCTAGCTGATGTAGAGAGCAGTAGGTCTGTTTGCCTAGCCGATGTAGAGAGTAGTAGGTCTGTTTGCCTAGCTGATGTAGAGTGCAGTAGGTCTGTCTGCCTAGCCGATGTAGAGAGTAGTAGGTCTATTTGCCTAGCTGATGTAGAGTGCAGTAGGTCTGTCTGCCTAGCCGATATAAAGAGTAGTAGGTCTGTTTGCCTAGCCGATGTAGAGTGCAGTAGATCTGTCTGCCTAGCCGATGTAGAGTGAGTAGGTCTGTCTGCCTAGCCGATGTAGAGTGCAGTAGGTCTGTCTGCCTAGCCGATGTAGAGTGCAGTAGGTCTGTCTGCCTAGCCGATGTAGAGAGTAGTAGGTCTGTCTGCCTAGCCGATGTAGAGAATAGTAGGTCTGTCTGCCTAGCCGATGTAGAGAATAGTAGGTCTGTTTGCCTAGCCAATGTAGAGTGCAGTAGGTCTGTCTGCCTAGCCGATGTAAAGAGTAGTAGGTCTGTCTGCCTAGCCAATGTAGAGTGCAGTAGGTCTGTCTGCCTAGCCGACTTAGAGTATATTTGGGAAACTCATGAAGGGCTACCGCTGGCTCAGCCATGGGAGAGATCCGTGAGAGATAGGGATCCCAAAGCTTAGTTCACAACTGACCCAGGGGACTGGAATCTGGGGGAGTATGAAACCTGCTGGTGACAGCTGTTTGTGTCCTTGTCACAGTGCTGGCACCTTTGTCTCTGAGCGCTGCCAGAGAGAGGGGAGGTGTCCCTGGCACGCAGCTCCATGTGGCACTCTGCCTGTTGTGGAGTGTTTAGTGTCATGATGTGTTTGTGTTTGGGGACTCGTCCATGCTGCACACATCCAGGGTTGGTGTAGCACCGTGTCACTGGGTCAAGCGTTGATTTCTGTGAATTTCTTTGAAGGCAGGAAGAACAACATTTAATAGCAAAGTGGGGGTGGGGGTCTTATAAAACCACAGGGGCTTGTTTATGGGGCTGGAGTTTTTTGTTGCTCTAGGTATGAAGATGCCACAAATAACCTCTAGTAGCCCCTTCCTCTACTGCTGCCTGTGGTGTGGTGTCATAAAGGACGATGCCACTGGTTTGGAAGTGCGCCTGCTATTTTGAAATTTTACTGGAATCTTGTATCCTGGAGCAGCCGATAAGTGGGCCGGCATCCATTTTGGGGAGACAGCCCAGTGAGGCGCCTCGTGAGCAGATTTCTGGTCCTTCATGCTTATCGAGGCCTGATATACACCCTATTCCTGGGGTAGCACATTCCTTCCAGCTGAGGCTTCCAGTTGGCCTCTGAAGTAGGCAGAGATTAGATTGCGGCCTGTCCAACAGGCTAAACTGGGAGCCAGTGGTGGAGACGGCCTTCAAGGAAGCATGTTGCAGCTTGAAGGACATGCTGACAGTCTTCTGAGATCTTGGCTAGCTGGGAAGAGCAGGCCTCAGTGTGCTCCACTCGCATCTCTTACAGTCTACTTTCTGGCCTATATTCTAAACGGTAGACTGGCATTCATATAATGTGATTCCGATTTGCTGAATGAGGATGACGGCTGACCATCTTCTGACCACTTATTCAGGGTTGCCGGGAGACCTGAATCCCATCCACAAGGCAAATGAACATCGTGGATGGGATGTGCACCCGGAACACGTCACAGAGAAGCACACACATTTTCTGCAAATCTCAGAGCATGGCAGTCCCATTGTCTCATTGCTTCAGTCGGCTGTGTTTGTTTAACTGCTCTGAGGATATGGTTTGTGGGATTAGTGACCTTGAGCAAAGCAGTGTGCACTGACCTTGGCCTCATTGTGCTGCTCTCAGCCGCTCTGCTTAAGACAGCATTACAGCCTTCGGTTCGATCGATAGCTCAGTGCACAGAAGAGGAAGAAGGTAGTCGATGGAAGCTTAATGGCTGCGATGTAGAGGGGGAGGGGTGGGGGCCAAGCACCAGGGCCCAGGGGGGAGGAGGTGATGCTTCAGAGCTCCATTTGGAGTATCCCAGTGCTGAGGCCGCACACATCCGGCGACTCCATGTATCAGCTGCTCATCGTTAGACATGCCGATTACGCATGTCTGTGTGCCGTCGTTTGAGGTGTGCGTGTGTCGATTGCTTATGCCTGGTCTTTCCTTCCTCCTCTGCTGTAGTGGCCCAGGCCCAGGACAGCCACAGACCCATGGAGAAGCCAATGATCCAGTGTCACAAGTGCGGGGAGCCGTGCAAGGGGGAGGTGCTGAGGGTGCAGTCCAAGCACTTTCATATCAGATGCTTCACTTGTAAAGGTAAGTGGAGACCACGTCCCTCAGGACCCTTACACCTGGCCTGGATTGGCTGACTCTGAAAAAGGTGTGGCAAGGAGGCCTCTCTCCATGTAAATCTGTGTAGTTACAGTTATGAGTGGTGTACCTGAACTGGCCTGATAGCCAGCGGCAGTGTTTACCACCACTCAGACTATGCATTTGTGTGGCGCCCC